>NW_016107545.1:2886504-3000594 GCF_001604975.1 Cebus imitator | reverse complement strand
GGTGGGGAGCTGGGGAGAGATAGCAAGGGGAGAGATGCCAGATGTAGGTGATGGGGAGGAAGGCAGCAAATCACACTGCCACGTGTGTACCTATGCAACAATTTTGCATGTTCTTCACATGTACCCCAAAACCTAAAATGAAATAAAATAAATAAATGGGAAAATAAAAGAAAATGTGGCACATATACACCATGGAATATTATGCAGCCATAAAAAAGGATGAGTTCATGCCCTTTCCAGGGACATGGATGAAGCTGGAAACCATCATCCTCATCAAACTAACACAAGAACAGAAAACCAAAAACCTCATTCTGTAGGTTGCCTGTTCACTCTGATGATAGTTTCTTTTGCAGTGCAGAAGCTCTTTAGTTTAATTAGATCCCATTTGTCAATTTTAGCTTTTGTTGCCATTGCTTTTGACGTTTTAGTCATGAATTCTTTGCCCATGCCTATGTCCTAAATGGTATTGCCTAAGTTTTCTTCTAGGGTTTTTATGGTTTTTTATCTTACATTTAAGTCTTTAATTCAAACTTGTTTATGTCTGACTCCCTTTTGGGTCTTAAATAGTTTAGGTTGTTACTTTAGCAAACATGCAGTTTGCATCTGCTGATGAAACCCAAGTGCATCACTGTGTGGACACCACGTTCTTATTCAGTTCTGTCGGGATATCGCTACAGCTGAATTCTTTCCCCATTGCTTGTTTTTGTCATGTTTGTCAAATATCAGATGGTTATACATGTGTGGCATTATTTCTGGCATATTATCTCTGTTCTGTTCCATTGGTCTATATATCCGTTTTGGTACAGTACCATGCTAAAGAAAATGTGACACATATACACCGTAGAATACTATGCAGCCATAAAAAAGGATGAGTTCATGTGCTTTGCAGGGACATGGATGAAGCTGGAAACCATCATTCTCAGCAAACTAACACAGGAACAGAAAGCCAAACACCACGTGTTCTCACTCCTAAGTAGGAGTTGAAAAATGAGAACACATGGACACAGGAAGGGGAACATCACACACCAGGGCCTGTCAGGGGGTGGAGGCTAGAGGAGGGATAGCATTAGGAGAAATACCTAATGTAGATGACGGGGTGATGGATGCAGCAAACCACCATAGCATGTGTATACCTATGTAACAAACCCGCACATTCTGTACACATACCCCAGAACTTAGAGCATAATTTTTAAAAATGGGGCTAATAATAGAACCTACCTGTGATTGTCATTAGTGTTGCTTACAAATATTTTTACCTGTTGGGTAGAATCAATGTAATTGGCAATGGAAGATGTGACCAGGTGTCAACCGTATCACTTCTGGGCTGGGACACGTTGTCCTCATGGCAAGAAACTTCAGAGTATATTTCCACATTAACATCTGCTTTTCATATAGAGGCTGCCTCATCAGCCTGGTTCCTGGTATATGAACCGTGTATGTCATAGGCTTTATATAATGATGGACACATAGGTGATCAAGAAATAAAGCTTTGCAGTTTTAAGTCAAAATTACTTATGCTGTGCTAGGTATTTTTTGTTACAGCAGCCTATCGCATCTATCCTGTCTGATTCACAATCTCACAGGGTTGTCATTGCATTTAGTAAGTTGCTAAGTACAGTAAGTGTTGAACAGTGCCCAGAATGGGGCACCTCTCAAAAACACAACTGTGATTATGGTGCTTGGTCAGTTTGCTGGAACTCAATCCTCAATTTGCATGGTGATCCTGGCCAGACTGTCCATACCATCTGAGGATGCTGCCAGCCTCACTGTGCATGAGGGAGAGCTCAGAATGGAGGCAGGAGTGAAAGACAAGTTCAGCCAAGATTGTGATCTGGCAAGACCCCGCTGAATGCTCCAGCTATATTGTTCACAGCTGCAATAGAAGGGGGTTAAAGTAGGTGAGGTCTGAGCCCCAGGTGTGTCCAAACTGCAGTTTTCAGACTGCCATAAATTTGCTTAACAGAGTTGCTGCCTGGGCATTTATGTGTAGGCCTGTCATCAGTTGTTTAAAAGCCGGTCATAACTTGTCATCTTTGGCCTTGTTAAAACTTCCCCTCCCCGTGTGCTCTTTGCGATACAGCCAGCTTGTTCCTCATCTCACTGACCCCAAATCCACAAATGCCACAGATGCTGACCGTGATAAAACCTACTTGTCAACACCAGAGTGATGTAAATAAGTTCCCTGCTTACAGAATGTTTTCTTTAAATATCCAACCCATAACACCCATGGGGAAGCCTAAGGGAGAATGTTCAAGAACCTTAATAAAGGTGGAGTCCCACAGGTCCTCTCTCTCTCCCCTCCTGCTGGTTGATGGCTCCTGTGCCTCCAGACCTCCTGTCAGTCTCCCATCAGCACCCGCGACTTCTCTGGTGTCTGTAAGCAATAAATTCATTCTCTTCCATGCATTTTGGCTTCATCTTTTCATTGTGTTCCTGACTGACACATCTGACTCTAATTCCCTTCCTGTCAGAATTCTTCTAAAAAGTGGCTATCTCAGCTCATGACCACTGCCAATAGAAAGAACTGAAGACCAGCTTAGATGAAAATCATCACAATGAAAAGCACAACACGGACACTCACTGCTCCGTCACACAGAACAGCTGCTCTGTCTTCATCAGCTGCACAGAGCGTGGCTCTGTGAAAGTTTTATTGGATGAAATGGGGAACCCTCCATGTCCAAATGGTGATGGGCAGCATTTGGGGTGTGATGGGGAGCCAAGCATATGTGTGTTCACACTCTGGTTCTTCCACTTCCCAGCTTCAGAATCCTTGCAAAGTTATCCAAATCCTTTGAGTTTCAGTTCCTTCATTTACAAAATTCATTACATAAGTTGTTGGACCAAACAGTTTTACATGTTTTGTGATATGCCAAACATTGTTCTAGGCACAGGGGAGAAAGCAGTAAGCCAAACAAACTTAGTCCCTGTTCTGGAGCTTCTGGGTTAGTTCTGCAGTGTCTGAGCCTTTCTTTACTCTGTGGATCATTTTGGCAGTCTGAAGAAGCCTGTAGAACCTTCTCACATTATTACTCAAAGTATAGTAAAATAAAGTATAAAGTACTTTACATGCGTGAGGTAAAATACATAGCATCACAAAGGGGATAAATTATACTGCAATGCATGTATCACAATCTGTGAAACAGTAATAACATATCAATTTCCTTATTAGTAACCAGTCTGATGGAGTTTGGCTGTATCCCCACCCAAATCTCATCTTGTAGCTCCCATAACTCCCATATGTCATGGGAGGGACCTGGTAGGAGGTAACTGAGTCATGGGCATGGGTTTTTCCCATCTGCTCTCATGATAGTGAATAAGTCTCACAAGATCTGATGGGTTTATTAAAGGGGAGTTCCCCTGCACAAGCTCTCTCTTGCCTGCTGCCACATAAGACACCCCTTTCTCTTCTGCCATGATTGTGAGACCTCCCCAGCCATGTGAAACTGTGAGTCAATTAAACCTTTTTCCTTTATAAATTACCCAGTCCTGGGTATGTCTTAAGGAGAGCAGACTAATACAAAGTTCTAGTGACAGGTAAAACAGCTAGATTTTTGTAGTGGCGAATATAGTGACATTTTAAAACATCTGCTAGGACTCTAATATGATATGAAAATATAATTTATACTATTAACAAAGTCACAGATACTGCTAATATTACTATGGTCATTAAAGAAATGAACCATTTAATGTAATTTGGAGCCTCTAGACTTTGGTTTGAATTATCTTTCTACCATGGTTTTTAGTAATGATCTTGGAAAAGACAACTGGCTTCTGGGACACCTGTGTCTTCAACCGTAAGATGAACAGAGTAGGAGCTATGCTAGAACGTCTTGTCTGAAAGAGATACTGTGTCTGGAAAAAGCCTGTGTGTTTAGTAGAATGTTTCTGCTTACAAGTAAAAACACTCACTCTTGACAGAATGAGTCTTGCTGTGTGCCAATTCTTGAACCCATTACAAGGGAAAGAGGAATATCAGATGCTGACTGGCTGCAGGCCTTGGTCAAGGCAGTATCTCTGGAACTGGGGGTGATGTCAGCTCAGATAAGAGACATATAAATAAATGGCTGAGGGAGAGTAATTTTCTCAGGATTGTGGGACAATGAACATAGCAGATTTGGGATGAAGTCCTATGTAACCACAGTTCCATAATCAGGACCTTGCTTCCTGAGTTAAGTTACTCCGCCTGTTTTTATGGTGTTTTAAGATGCACCAGGATTCAACATTTTAACACTAGTATTGGAAGTTATTTCCAATTTTCACTATGACATGCAAACAGAGAGATTAGTTGAATTCTGGATGTCAGTAATCTGTCATGATAACGCAATCCCCATCATTGGGTTGGTACCTCTGCCTCTTTGCTTCAGTCATGATTCACCTGCTTCCCAATAGTGAATGCAAGTCCTGAATTTAAAGTATTAAGAAAGGGCATGCATTCTTTTTCCCTTCCCAGTAACAGGATCAGCTGAAATCAAATAACTAAAATTATTCCCCTGAGATCTCTCTTTCAAGTGGAATTTATAAGAGGTCATGTCCATGAGCTACACACTTGACAAAAATTACCAAACTGCTTTGGGTACCCTGATCCCACTTAATGTAATTCTTCTCATTTTCCTTCTCTAGATGAGGCCTGCACAATTGCCATTCACCACAGCATCATGAGCTTTTAGAAAATGATCACTTGAGCATAGAAATGAACAGTGTTATTATAACACAGAGATCTCTCAAGCTGTCAATTCCTATAGACCCCTGAATCCCAGAGGGTGGCATTGTTTAGAGAAGGGCATGCAATTGCCCATATTTAAGAAAAAAATGTTATTTCTTGGAAACTGCTAAATTGATGGTCCATTTTTCTTAGGAAAGTAGATAAGAATTCTGTTTCAAAGCAGTTTCTTTGAAAGCAATAGTGAAATCTTTAGGATTGTTGAGGGTTTGTGGGTAGCTGAACAGCTCCCATTTATAGAAAAAGAGTTTCCTACACTGGAGAGTCTATCGTTTTGCATTTAGGAAAACCAAAACATATAAACATACAAGGAAAAACATGTGGTTTCCTGTTATCGGAAGAAATTTGTTGAAGGATTAAAAAGAGGGTTGTTTTGTTTTTCTTTTAGTAAGCGACACAACATTTTGGTGTGTGTTTGTAAAGAGGGCAATGCTAGGGACTGGTCATTTTCAGTGTTGTTTTATGTATTCTTGAGAAATAAATATACTCATCTAAGAATGGAATGTCCAGGACAATGGCCACTAGCTGCATGTGGCTATTTAACTTTAATTTCAAAGTTCATTTTGTGGGTTGCACTGGCCTCATGTCAAGGGCTCAACAATCACAGCGTGCACTGCACTGATCAGCACAGGGTATAAAATACCTACACTGCAGAAAGTCCCATTGCACAGTGCTGCCCAAGGCTTATGTAAGGAAATGGTGGAGATGGATTTGACATGATACAGGAAAGCAGAAACAGCTTTGCAGCAAGTGGTTCCATTAATATGTATGCGTGTCCTGAAATATTACGTGTATGTATTGGAAAAGCACATCACATCATGATTGGTTTGAATTATAATAATTTAGCAAAGCATCTTATGTGTACATTCAACTGGCTTAATAGGTTAATATGGCTTTACTTTTGTATTTGAAGGATAAGATGGGGAATAATTTATCAAACAGAAAAGCAATATTTGTCATAATTGGCCTTCTAGTTTTTATTTTTTAAATGAGGCATTGGAAGAATGCTTTCAGATTCCTTCTGACCTTCTGATGTGAATTCTCTCCTGTTCCTCCTGACATCATCTGTTTCTCTTCGGTGAATCTAATGTGAAAGAAATAGATATATAATTTATAACATAGAATTATATTTAATTTATATATATAGAAATGTGCTTTTTAAAAATCCTATGACTTGCTATTTTCTTATTGAAAAATATAAAATTGATTTGGAAGGATGGGAGGGATGACAGTTCTCTGCGAATTTTCCTTAAAAACCATTGTTTCTTTTCCTCCTCTTTTTCTAAAAAACCTGTAGGGGATTTTGTAAATTTGTCTTAACTAGGCATACTCCTCTGAAATGCATCTTAGATCTTGAGTTTTGGGTTACCACGTCAGGTCTAGGATTTAAAAAGGGGCTCACACATTTTGCCCATCCCCAAGTCACCTGCACTTAACAGTATCAGTTGGTAGAGTCTGTGAGAGATGACAGTTGCTGTGCTATTCTGTGTTTTGTTTTGTTTTGATGCACCCTCTCTGTTTCAGGTCCCTATGCTGCACTTTAACATACAAAATTAGTTTAGACCTGTTCTCTTCCTTGAAGCTCCCAGTACACCCAAGAGGCAAAGATGGGGTATGTATGAGGGACAGAGTGTAGCTTAAGGCTCTAGCCATTGGAACCTATGTGGCACCTACCAGCTTACAGTTTCCACTGAACAGGGTTTATTCACGTTTAAGTAAAATCTTCATTTCAGACTCAATTTTTAACTGTTTCATGCTTTTCCTGTGGAGTTTTCCTCCCTGTCTTGCCATGTAATCAGGCTTAGGTTTTAATTAAACAGCTGCTACTCGCCTGTTAGTCCTGTGGCAAACTGGTGTTTCTCAAATTTTAATTTAGCCCATACTGGATAAGAAGATTTCTTGAGACCAAAAAGAAACGTGATTAATGAGGTAGAGTGGAGATGAGGCAGAAATGTACTGAAGTGTGGATAGATTCAGGTGCAGGAAGGATAAACACTTAGGTAATTGTTATCAGGCGTTGGAGCTGGGGCATTGACAAACCAAACTGCATTGGTAGAAGGCACTTGCCATCTTTCTCTATGTCTCTGATCATGTTCACTCTCTAATTGCTAATCTCTAGCTATCTGTCTCTGTTTAAGATTATCTTTCTTTATCTCTCTTAAATATCCTATTTCTTTGGTTTCTGTCTCTCTGCTTGGCTTCTCTCTTTACCTAGGCTTGTGTGCACTCTTATGTGGTTCCTTGTTTTTCCATCTTATCATCAATATACTCTCTTTTTTTTTGTAGCTCTCTGTCTGTTTGCCTCTACATTTCTCATTGTTTTTCTTCCTCTTTTCCTGAGAAGGGATCTCCTTAGCCTGTCCCTCTTGGCTCAGAATAAAGTAGTTATGTATGCTTCTAACAGACTGATAGGGACCTGTCTCTCAAACAGCATCTTCTATTCAGCCCAGAAAGTAAATGCCATGGGTGCTGAGAACATCATTGCTTCACTCACCTTGTCCTTGTCTTCATGGAAAGTGGAGTCTTTATGATAGAATGATTTATAATCCTTTGGGTATATACCCAGTAATGGGATTGCTGGGTCAAATGGTATTTCTGGTTCTGGATCCTTGAGGAATAGCCACACTGTTTTCCACAATGGTTGAACTAGTTTGCAGCCCACAAACAGTGTAAATACATTCCTGTTTCTCCACATCCTCTCCAGCATCTGTTATCTCCTGACTTTTCAGTGATCGCCATTCTAACTGGCATGAGATAGTATCTCATTGTGGTTTTAATTTGCATTTCTCTAATTGACCAGTGATGATGAGGATTTTTTTTTTTTGCATATATTTCTGGGCCACATAAATGTCTTCTTCTGAGAAGTGTCTGTTCATATCCTTTGCCCACTTTTTGATGGTGTTGCTTGTTTCTTTTTTGTGAATTTGTTTAAGTTCCTTGTAGACTCTGGATATTAGCCTTTTGTCAGACGGATAGATTACAAAGTCTCCTATTCTCTAGGTTGCCCGTTCACTATGATGATAGTTTCTTTTGCTGCGGAGAAGCTCTTTAATTTAATTACACCCCATTTGTCAATTTTGGCTTTTGTTGCCATTGCTTTTGGTGTTTTAGTCATGAAGCCTTTGCCTATGCCTATGTCCTGAGTGATATTGCCTAGGTTTTCTTCTAGGGTTTTTATGGTTTTAGGTCTTATGTTTAAATTTTTAATACATCTCGAGTTAATTTTTGTATAGGGTGTAAGGAAAGGGTCCAGTTTCAATTTTCTGCATGTGACTAGCCAGTTTTCCCAATACCATTTTTTAAAAAGGAAATCCTTTCCCTATTGCTTGTTTTTGTCAGGTTTGTCAGAGATCAGATGGTTATAGACATGTGGCATTATATCTGAGGCCTCTGTTCTGTTCCATTGGTCTATATATCTGTTTTGGTACAGTACCATGCTAAAGAAAATGTGACACATATACACCATGGAATACTATGCAGCCATAAAAAGGATGAGTTCATGTCCTTTGCAGGGACATGGATGAAGCTCGAAACCATCATTCTCAGCAAACTAACACAGGAACAGAAAACCAAACACTGCATGCTCTCACTCATAAGTGGGAGTTGAAAAATGAGAACACATGGACACAGGAAGGGGAACATCACACACCAGGGCCTGTCAGGGGGTAGAGGCTAGAGGAGGGATAGCATCAGGAGAAATATCTAATGTAGATGACGGGGTGATGGATGCAGCAAACCACCATGGCATATGCATACCTATGTAACAAACCTGTACATTCTGCACATGTACCCCAGAACTTGAAGTATAATTTAAAAAAAGAAAGAAGAAAAAAAGTTGAGGCTTGGCCATAAAAAGAGTTTGTTCAAACTCTTCATGCTTTTCTATTTATTTTTAAACAATATGAGCCTGCACAGATACCAACACAGCAAAAGCCCCTCATAGCTCATCTTTGCAAGTGCATACTAATTGGAAACAATTTCCCTTAAGGAATTAAGGGCATTGATTAGGAGTGTGTGTTTCAGAAATGGGCATCCATGGGTGTGATTCAGCCTCTGGTACTGACTAGATGTGTGGCTTTGAGTGAGTGATTTCACACCTCTGTGTCCTTTTCTGAAAAGTTGGTTTAATGACAATAGTTCCTTCTCAAGGTGTCTGCTCTTGCCTCGGTATCCACTTGGACTGCTCTGGTTGTAATCTTTACCTGCTTGGCTCATGCCTACATTGTTTTGGTGAAGCCTACTTTCCTTAGGCTTTCCAAACCAGCTTTTACTCCCATTTATGTAGAGCATAATTTTTTAAAGAATTCTTCACCACTGAACATTTGTAAAGATCTTTTCATTTTTGCAAAGCTGGCAGAATGGGTATTATTACTTCCACCTTTATGAATGGGAAATGAAGATCAGAGAGATTATTGCTGGGTCCAAGTCACCAGGAAGTTGATGGCAGAACTGGGACTTGAACATGTGTCTCCTGATTCTCCTCATGGCCATTCATCTTGGTTGTGTAAGTTGTTGGTGTAATGATCAGTATCTGTAGTTGAAAAAGCAAAGCATGTGTACAAGTGAGGGAATCGTTGGTACTTCTGGGCTGCTGTGGAGGACATGATACTTTTAGATCACAAATCCCTCAGTGAGGTCAGATTGCAAAGTACATTGATTTATTTTTTATTAGAATCCTTTGGTTGGGACTTTTCTGATTACAAATAAGAGAAACTCACTGGAGCTAACTGGAGCACAGATAGAGATTTATTATGATAACAGCATGTCTCACTGACCCCAAAGACAGAGAAGGAGCCCCTCCTCAGGAATGAGCTGGAACCAAGGCTCCAGGCTTATACAAAGTTTATTCCACCTTCCAGCTCTGCTTCTGTGCATACCTCTGCTTCATGCTTCCCTGCCTTCTCCACTTCCCAGCCCATGTGGCAGGAAGTAGCTACAAATCATTCTTAAGTTAACATCTCTTTCTTTCCAAAGGAGGGCAAACAAAGGCTGTATTCCATGATTTCTTTGAATTTCCCAAGGGAATGGCTCATTGGCCCAATGTGTGTCATCTTTGGACCAATCCACAACAGCCACGTGGGCAGGGGTTTGTTGACATGATGGCTGCCAGGCAACGTTGTGAAGTTTCTGTGACAGTGGGGTCAACAAGAGGAACATTCTCAACAGATGCTTTTGGCAGCATTGGTTAATGGCTTCAGTCATATTCAACAAACATTATTTGAATGCTATGCCAAACACGTGGCACTGTGCTAGACACTGGCTCAAAGAAATGCATTCCTTTCCCTCATGGAGCTTACCACCCTGTGATTTTTCTCTGGTTCAGTTCCCATTCTCTACAGGGAAAACATTCATCCTCAATGTCAATTTATCAGCTTTCAGCTTGCCAGTAGAGAGGTTAAAAGTGCACCTATTCTTTATTCTGTAGGGCTGGTGGTGAGTATTATTCTTCATCAAGTAAATATGTTAATGATATTCATAAGGCCTATTTCCCAACTGCCCTCCTTGTTAGTGACTTCTAGTATGCTCTGATAGTAGGAATTTACCATGGGGTTATCATTAAAATGTGCTGCTCCAACATTTTCCACTCCTTACCTCTAATAATTACTATTCCAAAAATGTAAAGACAACACTTTGAGCTTAGCTGATGTCTTAGTCCATTTTGTGTTACTATAAAGGTGTATCTGAGGCTAGGTAACAAGATTTATTTGGCTTATAGTTCTGAAGGCTGTACAAGAAGCATGGAGCTGTCATCTGTACCTGGTGAGGACTCAGGGAGCTTCCACTCATAGCAGAAGGCAAAGGGAAGCCAACATCAGATGGTTAGAGGAAGGAAGGAAGAGAAGACTTAGGTTCCAGTCTATTTTTAACAACTAGATCTTGCAAGAAGTAAGAATGAAGATACATTCACTTCCATGAGAATGATCCCAATCTATTAATGAGGGACCTGCCTCCATAACTCAAGTATCTCACATGGGGCCCATCTACAACATTGGGGAATCAAATTTCAACGGGATTTGGAGGGAACAAATATTCAAGCTATATTAGCTTATTTTAAAACTTATTCTTCATTAAAAAATCTGGAGACAACAGATGCTGGAGAGGATGTGGAGAAATGGGAACACTTTTACACTGTTGATGGGAGTGTAAATTAGTTTAACCATTGTTGAAGACAGTGTGGCGATTCCTCAAGGACCTAGAAATACAAATTCCATTTGACCCAGCAATCCCATTACTGAGTATATATCCAAAGGATTACAAATCGTTCTACTATAAGGACACATGCACACGAATGTTCATTGCAGCACTGTTTACAATAGGAAAGACCTGGAACCAACCCAAATGCCCATCGACGATAGACTGGACAGGGAAAATGTGGCACATATACACCATGGAATATTATGCAGCTATCAAAAACGATGAGTTTGTGTCCTTTGTAGGGACATGGATGAAGCTGGAAACCATCATTCTCAGCAAACTGACAGAAGAGCAGAAGATCAAACACCGCATGTTCTCACTCATAGGTGGATGTTGAACAATGAGAACACATGGACACAGGGAGGGGAGCACTACACACTGGGGTCAGTTGAGGGGAAATAGGGGAGGGATGTTGCGGGGTGGGGAACTGGGGGGAGATAGCAAGGGGAGAGATGCCAGATGTAGGTGATGGGGAGGAAGGCAGCAAATCACACTGCTACGTGTGTACCTATGCAACAATCTTGCATGTTCTTCACATGTACCCCAAAACCTAAAATGCAATAAAATAAATAAATGGGAAAAAAAAACTTATTCTCACTAGGTACTACCATATTTAAGATGCCTTTCATGTCCAGAAACTAATAGTTAGTGGAATTTGAAATTACATACTGTCTTGGATTAACATAAACTTGCTACTTAACTTTCAGCAAATGCCACTATCCATATATAGTTAGTGTTTTGAGGCCTCAATTTCCCCACCTTCAAGCAGAAATTACTGCTTCTTTCCCTTCTCGAGAGATAGTATTTGTAACTAGTGCTCTTTTACAGTTCTTTCCAGCTTTGAGATTATGCAGAGAAGCCAATAGACATGTTATTATTTTAAAACTGACACTAATTTGAACAAAATGAAGAGAAAAAGAGGAGCGCCATTGTGAAGTTAGAAAACAATGTCCACAAGACCACTCTCCTTTCTGAAACCAGTCGCAAGTTCAGAGATCCTCAAAATCTTAGTTTTGATAATTTGCTAGAGGGACTCACAAGATTGAAATTAAGCCGTTATACTCATGGTTACATTATATAACAGCAACAAAAATGTGAATTAACAGCAGCAAGTGAATGAGGAAATGGAGCCAGATTCAGGAAAGTTACAGACATGGACCTTCCAGTGGTCCTCTTCTCATTAAGTCATAACCAGTGTTACTTTTTGGCAATGAAGCATGACAATACACACTGAAGACAGCCAGTCAAGGAAGCTCATTTGAGCCATGGTGTCCAGAGTTTTTGCTGGGGCTCAAACACATAATGTTGCTAGATCATTTCATGTGGTTGGTCGCCATCTTCAGTCCTTTCAGAGGTCAAGCTGATATTGTGTTAACCAAAGCCCCTACCCTAAATCACTTGATTTTGTATGGCCAAAGAATCCAGGAAAACAAAGATACTTCTGTCAGGCCAGACACTTCAAGGGCTTAGAGGTTACCTCCCAGGAGCCAAAACAGAGCAGATCTCTCCTTGGACAAAGCTGAATTCTTTACCACACTGTCATTTACTCTCTGGGTTGCTGGAGGTTGAATTTAAGTCTTCTTTTTATGTTCATAAAGGAGGAGGTTGACATCTTCACTGGCAAAATTTTAGCTGCTCATAATGTTGCTAAGTTTCTAATACTAGATAGCTCCGTGAAGATTCTGATTCTGAAAAAATAAATCCCTTTATTTCAGTTCATGTCTTATGCTGCTCACTTTCTACTTCTTACATAGCAGAACTTCCTGCTAATACTGAGGGGCGAGCTTCACTGCTTCCGCTTGCATGTGTGCTCAGTGTGCTTTGTAGGATCAAAGACACACTGCTTCCCAATGCTTGACCAACATGAAAACTGAGTGGCAAGCGGTCCCTGTAAATAAACATAAATATAGTTTTAAAGCATAAAACTCAAAGCTGATTCACAACAGAGAGCTGAATGAAAGGCTCATCCATTGATGCATGAAGAGTCTTTGGCAGCCTCTGCCAGAAGTGAATTATTTAAATGAATCTTTACCTCAGAGAAATAACTCTCTCCTTGTGCCAGAGGCGTATAGGAGCTGCCCTAGGGATTTGGGGACGTTATTAATGGAAGCTACAATAGGCAGCTCCAAATACAATGGAAAAACTTAAACAATAGTCTTGGATAAAAATGTATATACATATATGAGAAAAGGAGAAGTTTTGGCCAGATTTGATTTATTTGTTGCAAAATAAAATCACTCTACTTTTGAGACTTCCTTTAAGAAAATCAATGCAGTGTCTACAGAGAGGCTCTATGGTGGATGTGCGGGAGTTTATGGAATGCACGTGTATAGATGAAGATATCATTAAAATATGCTGGAGCTTTATCTTCAGATCTCTTAAGTGTTCAGTCTTTCTTTCTTATCCCTTCTTTACTGCCCAGGATCTTATTCTAACTAAACTTCCCATGCTCTGAAAGGCTGGAAGCTAGAATGACCTCATTAAGGATTGAATGACTGAAAAACACTCTGGGATCAGCTGGACGTTCTGGGAAGCAAGATGACCTCTTTCTGGAGTAGATATCCTGCTCATAGTCTTAGCAGAAATCACCCTTTTATGGGGCCATATTTCCTAAAGTGCACTTACACACCACCTTCACAGTTTTTGGCAAATGAACTTAACATTTGTATCTTTATATGCTTAATATTTTTCTTTAAGTTAATTCACTTTTTAGACTTAAACTAAAAAAGAAAAACTAAATTTAAAAGTAAAAACACACATCAAGTATGCAATTCATGAAACTATGAGTTTTGTGTGTGTTACCTTTCTTAATACACATTAAGATTTTTTTTTCAGAGACATTACAAATGTATCCAGGTACCAGCTAAAATAATCTTAAATAATCCCTGTATTAAATTCTGCAGTTAAATACTTTCTTTGGAGCATTTTCCCTGTTTTTTTGTTTGTTTTGACTTCTGTTTTTTCTCTAATGGTATTCTCCTGGGTCTACAAATCCACCAGGATCCAGTGCCTGGCTCTGCTGTGCTCTTTGCAGAAAACTGAATTACAGATCTAATGTTCCTTCATTTTCTTTTCAACACAGTACAACTACATTTTTGTAATAGAGCCCTTAACACATCTGGAAGAAAACACTGATCCTCCAATTCCACCTGTCCTTCTCTAAGTTTCTGAGACCCACTAGAGTCCAATCTATTGTTTGTTTTAGGAAAAGGAGAATAATAATGCTGAATTCTGCTACTGTACATGTTCCACCTGCCCCTATACAGAGGCTGAGCACAGATTTGTCTCAGTCGTAAAATGTTTAAGATGAAAATAAAAGTCTGCAAGTATTTCCTAACGGTAAAAAAGGCCTTGGAAGAATTAGTTTCTTCTTAAAGGCTACCATTCAGGGTGAAGATTTTTGAAGGTGGCTGCACCTTAAACAATGGCAGCTTTGATTTTTTTAAAATGGTGTTTCTGAGTGGCCTAACTTAAAAAAAATCATCCTTAGAAAAACTCAAATTTCTTATTATTTATTTCCTGGCCTTGGAAAATACAATTTTACTAAAAACAAAAGGTAAACTAGCATACAACCTGCATAAATATCACTGTTTGAAGATTTCCTGCATTTGGAATTCAAATAAAATATAGGACTTCCAATGCCCAGTTACATTTGAATTTCAGACAAACAGTGTGTATTTTTTTAGTCATAAATATTTTATGAGACATACTTACAATAAAAATCATTTGTGGCTTGTCTGAAATTCAAATATAGCTGGAAATCCTGGATTTTTATTTTCTAAACGTGGCTGACCTATTTGTTATCTATGTATTCTATGGGAAGATTTTAGTGAATAAACTGAAATTCCTTAAATATTAAGTGTTTAAAAATATCTGAACCAAATTTCAGAAGCTCATCTGCAAAGGAAGTAAAAATGGTGATGATGCTATGGGCAGGTTTTAGTGTTCTATGTATGTATATATTCTGTGGGCAGGTTTTAGTTGAATTTCTGTATGTATGTATGTATATATTCTATGGTCAGGTTTTAGTTGAAACGTTAAGTGTTTTGAAATATCTGAACCAAATTTCAGAAGCTCATCTGCAGAGGAACTAAACATGGTGACAACGCTTTTTTTTCCTGGCTGACCTTCATGACAGACATCATTTATCATTCTCTCATCATTATTACAGATGGGAGACAAGCATTCCTGGGAGACGGTATCCGCATGCTTACACTATGATGAGCCTAAACCAATCACTCACTCTGCAGTTCCCTAAGCCTTCTGTTCCCCACCCAAGAGCCTGGTGTGGAGTCCCCCATCTCTTCCCTTGAAGAACTCCACTTTAGGGAAGCAAATCCAAGCCCATAAAGGGCTGTGTATTAGTTCATTTTCACACTGCTAATAAAGTCATACCCAAGACTGGGTAATTTAGGAAGGAAAGGGGTTTAATGAACTCACGGTCTCACATGGCTGGGGAGGCCTCACAATCATGGTGGAAGGTAAAAGGCACATCTTACATGGTGGCAGACAAGAAAGAATGAGAGCCAAGAGAAAGGGGAAACCCCTTGTAAAATCATCAGATCTCATGAGACTTATTCACTACCATGAGCACAGTATGGGGGAACTGCCCCCATGATTCTATTGTCTCCTACAGGGTCCCTCCTATAACACATGGGAGCTATGAAAGCTAAATTTCAAGATGAGATTTGGGTGGGGACACAGCCAAACCATATCATTCCACCACTGGCCCCTCCCAAAGGTCATGTGTTCACATTTCAAAACCAGTCATGCCTTCCCAACAGTCCCCCAAAGCCTTAACTCATTTCAGCATTAACTCAAAAATCCACAGTCCAAAGACCCATCTGAGACAAGGCAAGTCTCTTCTGCCTATGAGTCTGTAAAATCAAAAGCAAGTTAGTGACTTTCTAGATACAGTGGGGGTACAGGCATTGTGTAAATACATCCATTCTATATGGGATAAATTGGCCAAAACAAAGGGGCTAAAGGCCCTATGCAAGTCCAAAATCCAGTGAAGTGGTCAAATCTTAAAGTTTCCAAATGATCTCCTTTGACTCTATGCCTCACATCAAGATCACGCTGATGTAAAGAGGTGGGTTTCCATGGTCTTGGGCAGCTCTGCTTCTGTGGCTTTGCAGGGTACACCCCCCCTTCTGGCAGCTCTCACAGGCTGGTGTTTGATTGTGTGCAGCTTTTCCAGGCTCACAGTGCAAGCTGTCAGTGGATCTACCATTCTGAGGTCTGGAAGGGAGTGGCCCTCTTCTCACAGCTCCACTAGGCGGTGCCTCAGTGGGGAATCTGTGTGGGGGCTTCAACCCCATATTTCCCTTCCTCAGTGCCCTAGCAGAGATTCTGTCCATGAAAGCCCCACCTCTGCAGCATGCTTCTGTCTGGACATCCAGGCATTTCCATATATCCTTGGAAATATAGGTGGAGGTTCCCAAACATCAATTTTTGACTTCAGTGCATCTGCAAGCTCAATACCAAGTCGAAGCTGCAAAGGCTTGGGGCTTACACCCTCTAAAGCCATGGCCAGAGCCATACCTTGGCCCCTTTTAACCATGGCTAGAGTGGCAGAGACTTAGGATGCCAAGTTGCCAGGATGCACACAGTGGGGGGGGGGGGCCCTGGGCCTGGCCCACAAAACTGTTTTTTCCTCCTAGGCCTCCAGGCCTGTGATGGGAGGGGCTGCTGCAAAGGTCTCTGACATTTCCTGAATACTTTTTCCACATTGCCTTGTGATTAGCATTTGGCTCCTTCTTACTTAATGCTAATTTCTGCAGCCAGCTTGAATTTCACCTCAGAAAATGGGTTTTTCTCTTCTGTCACAACATCAGGCTGCAAATTTTCCAAACTTGTATATTTCCCTTTTAAAATTGAATGATTTTAACAGCATTCATGTCACCTCTTGAATACTTTGCTGCCTAGAAATTTCTTCCACCAGATACCCTAAATCATCTCTCTCAAGTTCAAGATTCCACAAATCTCCAGGTTGGGGGAAAAATGCTGCCAGTCTCTTTGCTAAAACATAGCAAGAGTCACCTTTACTCCAGCTCCCAAGACATTTCTCATCTCCGCCTGAGACCACCTCAGCCTGGATTTCATTGTCCATATTATCATCACCATTTTTGTTAAAACCATTCAACAAGGCTTTAGGAAGTTCCAAAGTTACCCACATTTTCCTGTCTTCTTCTGAGCCCCCCAAACTGTTCCAACCTCTGACTGTTATGCAGTTCCAAAGTCACTTCCCCGTTTTTTGATATCTTTACAGCAGTGCCCCACTCTATTCCTATCAATTTACTGTATTAATCCATTTTCACGCTGCAAATAAAGACATACCTAAGACTGGGTAATTTATAAAGAAAAATAGTTTTAATGGACATGTAACTACCACCTTCCTAAGCCTATGTCCAGCTCCATAGAAAAGTAGCTTAGGAAGGTGGTAGTTACATGTTTCACAGTTACTCTTGTAACTGAATGAAGATGGAACATTCCTCCTAACCAGCCATGATCAGTGATTACAGGTGGAATCTCAGATGACTATGCTCACAGCTGCTCTAATACCTTTCTGGGAAAAGCCAAGCTCTGCAGGGGGCTTGTGTAAAATGCAGGAATATAATTAATTAGCTGAAATACACAATTCACGTTAACGATAAACTGTATGACTCTGAGATGAATAGTCTGAACTGTTCATCTTCATAGCAACCTCTGCATTCATACCAAGGACACCTCCAAAGGTTCATAGCACTCATGAGCACCCTGCAGACAGATGCCAGTCTATGAACACTTTATTTCCATGAAAGTCCAGAAAACTATGTGAGCCACAGTGATGGATTTGCAAGGAACAGTCAAGACCCTTATGAAACATCTGCGTAATATTTACACTTTGGGGAAACTCTGTGTTGAGACCCTGACTTACCCAAAATGGAAAGGGTAACCTGAAGAAAAATTTAAGTTATGGTAATCCAAATACAAAATTTGCTAGCATTTTTATATCTCAACATTCCCTACACTTTTGAGGGATGAAATTGGGAAGTTGTTAGGACACAGAATCTGAAGGGAGGAAAAAAATTTTGATAGGCTGAAACTTTGAGCCTAATTTACGAGATTAGAAGAAATAAATGTAAAATTGTATACTTATATCTAAACACATTTTCAAAAATAACATACGCCCATATACGTAATAAGCAAACAAGAAAATCACCTTTGCAAGTGTAAGATTTGGGAAATATAGCATAAAAGCAATGTCTATGAAGAAAAGCCTTGGATAGTTTTATCTATAGTAGGCTCCGTATATGTCAGTTGTTAAATGAGGCTTCCCAAAGTACTAATGTGATATTTAACAGCAATAAATGGTGCCTATTTTCTAGAACAGAGGTCAAAATACAATTAGCAACTCGGCTGAAAGTCATGTTGGCATATAATTTTGTTTGTTTGTTTGATTATATTTGATATTGGATATATAATTTAAAACTTAAATTACATGCTGCATATAAGATACAAAAAAGAGGCAATTTCAAGTAGGAAACTGGATTTCTGCTGTTCTTTTAGCTTAAGCTAAGCTCACATTCCCGCTTGGTCAACATCGGCTGGAACTGAGTGGCAACTGTCTGTCGTATGGTGCCTGTGGTCTCCAATTGACATCAGTCCCCACCCCTCCTTGTTGTGTCTCTGGTATTAAGGTTGAAGGGCCGCTTCTCATTACACATAGCCTCTTGATTTTTAATATTAGAGTTCACTAAAAAACATGAGAAATGAATGTATACTGGTCTCTACACAAAGCAGGCCACCAATGGCAGACTTCACTTTGTCACTCTGTCCTGGAATTCCATTTCACTCTAGGCCATAATAGGACACTGGGGAATTGGCAGGTGTTCTGCCAGAGAGTAAGACTTCAGGGTGCTGAGGGCCCTGGAAATTATATTACAGAATGAAAAATTGAATGTGCAAATGCTTAGCCACGCAAGGAGAAAGAGAAAGGGCCCAGGACTGAGTCAAAGTGGGAGGCACGATGGCTTTTTCTTAAGTATTGAAAGGGCCACTGCATGGACTACAGAGGAGATTTGTTCTTTTTCTGGATCTCTGAAGTAGAAACTGTCAGGAAACCAATTCTTGCTCATTATAAGGAAATAAATATTTCAGAATCAGTATCTTACAATGGCCAAGTTTTTCAGTCTTTGGTTAAAATGTGGCTTCACTACTTTGTAGCTATTTGATCTTTGGCAAGTTGTTAGCTCTTGTTGCCTTAATTTCCTCGTGTGTAATATGGAGATGACAATGGTCTAATGGGATTGTATCGTATGCAAACATTACTTCTAAATCAGCGTGCATAAGGCAGATTTTTTCCACTAATGAAAATGACCCCTTGAAATTCCTTAAATTAAACTTAAAGCACAAGAACTCAAGCTCTTTGAAACTCAACATTCAAGAATTAATTTTCTTTTTTCTCTTGCATTTGGTTGTTGCTAAATTCTCTGGGTCTTTACAGGTCAAAGCCTAGTAAGGCATCATAGATAGGTTTCATTTTTTTTCTTACTCTCTTTTATTCTCAGCACATATAATTGAATTTTTATGGGTTAAATGTGTGCACAGTTCAATCTCATCAGGCAAGAATCAAGTAATACAGTATTTGTAAAAAGACAGCACAATGTTTAATCTATCATATGTCTATGTAGGTATTCATATACAGATCTATTATAAGTTTTGGTATCTAATTGATTGGAAGCTTTATGGGCTCTAGGACTATGTTTTTATTAAACAGTGGATTTCCCATTGCTTAGCAGAGTGCCTGGGTTGCTGTTGGTACACAGTGGACATAGTTGGAAGGAATAAGGAAGAGAAAAGGAAGGAAGGAAGGAAGGAAGGAGGGAGGGAGGGAAGAAGAAAAGGAAGGAAGGAAGGAAAGAAGGAAGGAAGAAGGAAGGAAGGAAGGAAGGAAGGAAGGAAGGAAGGAAGGAAGGGAGCAAGGGAGGGAGACAGGAAGGAGGGAAGAAAGGAAGGGAGGGAGGGAGGAAAGAAGAAGGAAGAAGAAAGGAAGGGAGGAAGTAAGGGAAGAGAGAAAGAGGGAGGGAAGTGGGAAAGAGGGAGGGAATGGGAAGGAGGGAGGAAAGGGAGGAGGAAGAAAAGAAAGAGGGAAGGAAGGAAGAAGGGAGGGAGGGAGAGATGGAGGGAGGGAAGGTAGGAAGTTGGTTCAATAATGGAATATGTGGCTGCCTAAATTGTTCCAAAACTTTATGGAGCATCCCCTGTGATGGAGGTAATCAAAGAAAGAAGGAGCTCTCTACAGTCAAATGGGTTTTTATTGGGTAGAGACTTGAAATTGCCTACTTAGATCTAAGGGGTTTTTTTTGTTGTTGTTGAAAGCATTTTTTTCCCAAAAACATTAACTGACCATATATTGTGTGCAGTGTAGTGCTTATAGGGCCTAGGATCCTACAAAAATGGAATGCGTATGGCTTCTGCTCTTAGTCATTTACTTAGTAGCTGTAGATAAGGGAGCTAACTTTTATTATTGGCCAAGCACGTTAGTAGCATCAACATATGTCTGCCTCATGTAAGACTTTAATTTTTATCTAAATTGTATACATGAAAAATCAGAAGCATTAGAGGGCAAGTAACTTCCTCAAGGTCACGCAGCTGGTGGGTGGTGGATCTCGGGTTTCCACCCAACCTGCTAGCTCTGAGCCTACATTCATATCCCATGTGCATAATGGCTTTGTCTGCCTTTCAGTTTGTGTCCAACATGGTGGGAGGAATATCTCATGAACAGTAACAAAATGCTGTTCTTATTGCTTCCCCACTGGAGGGGTCACTTGGTTGATAATGAACTTTTCTGATATTTATAACACACTATTGTTTCCCACCACATCACCCGAAAGGCATGTTTTCTTCTCATTGTCAAGTTTCTTTGAAGGTCATCACAGGAAGGATAAAAACATGGATTTCACGAGTGGTCATCTTTTCATGTCTCTTTTTCTGATGAAATGATGTGCTTATGCATTTGTGGGTCGATAGTTATATTGTTTGTCAATAAATTGTGACTTTCAGGACCACAGAAGCCTGTCATGCATCACTAGCAAGTGCTGAATTATTCTCATTCTTGAAAAAGAAACATAAATGGATCTATGCCAGCACAGAGAGAGTGCCCACCAACTTGTGTATGTGATAATTAAATGCCCAGGCCTCTGGCTTCAGCTGGACTAGGCAATAATGAATTGCTAAAGACTTAATAAACACATTAATATGCTTAAGTCTTCCTTGCCCCAGGAAAGCACTTTGTTTGTGGACCTGGCTTATGAGTGCTTAAGGCAATGTGTGCTGGATGAGCTGTCATATGGAAATTTAAAGTTATCCTGCTGCTTGCTTAGAAATGTGTAGCAAACTGGCTCCTAAATAGAGCAAAAAACATTGGCTTTGAAACGGCATCTGCATAACCTGGGTTAGAACGCAGCAACAAGAAAAAAATTCACTGCCCAAGATTTCCCAGAGGGTTGGGCTTACAGAAAGGGTAAGATGGCAGTTGGTGTTTTCTGAATGTGGTGCTCTACAGAGGACATTTTGAGTGACCTTAAATGAGGTAAAGGCATCCTTGAAGATTTAAGTAGAGATGCAGACAGTTGTGTAGGTAGCGTGGGCTAGCAGGTGTAGAACACAACACTGTATTAGTTGAACACTTTTGGTTACAAATGAGGAAAGCATAAATCAAATTTTCTCAAGCCAGAAATGGTTGGATCATGTACATGAAGAGGGCTTTTAAAGTTCATTGCAAAGTTGGACTGCAGCCTGCTCTGGGACCTGTTTTCACTGTTTCTCAACAATGACGCCCTTTGTGTAGTCTTTATTCCCAGTCAGGCTCCTCCTATGTGAAGGGCTCCAAAAGGTTCAGGGTCCATATTCTTCTGGCCTCTAGCCCAGTGAGAAGACAGTGTTTGTCCCCTGTCAATGCATCAAGAATCACCTGATTAAACAGACTTGGGTGTAGTGCCCATTTCTGAACCAGTAAAACTGTGGATATAACATGAAATATGTCTGCTGGCCAGACATGTGCTGCTTATCCATATGTGGAGCTGAGCATTCAACTTGAACTACTCCATTTCAGGAAAAGCTGACAAAATGGATAGGCAAAGAATGACAGCTATCCATTCGGTTTCTTAGGAAGATTCCCTAGATTGTTTTAGGAAGATCACAATCAGTCAGAAAATGCTAATAGAAAACCTACCATGTTGGGGGCACCGTGGCAAACCTCCAGAGGCATTTGCAAAGTATTCGAGGCATACTTTATGTGATCAAATGCCTACCGAGTGTCTAATTCTGCCAGTCACCTATCGCTATATACAAATCACCCTACGACTTAGCAAAGTAGAAAAATAAGAATTTATTAAAATAGAGCTTCTGTGGGTCAGGAATCTGGGAAAGGCTCAACTGTCTGACTCAGGCTCAGGTTATGTAATGATGCTGCAGTGAAGGTGTTCACAAAAGCTGCAGTCCTCTCCAGTCTTGCCTGGGGCTAAAATATCCACTTCCAATGTGACTCGCTCACACAGAAATTCATGCTGGATGTTATTGTGAAGCCTCAGTTCCTCACCCCTTTGGTCTCTTCATAGGATCACTTAAAACTTTTCATGGCACGGCAGCTGGCTGTCTGCAATGTGAAGGATTTAAAAGAGAGAGGAAGAAGTCATAGTGATGTTTATCTCTGAATCCCAACAACACTATAACTTTTGACACATTGTATTTGTGACAAGCTGGTCACTAAATGCGGCCCACACTCAATGAGTTCCTCCTGGCCAAAGATGACTTCTCCTCCTCCCTGATGCAAAATATACTCACTTCCTCCCAAGATCTCCAGAAAACCTTGTTCTTTTTGATTGTCAATTAAAATTCAGGATTTTGGGATTGAAATCAGGTTTAGGTATAGATGAGGCTTCTGATTCTAAAGAGGTCCATGTTTGCCGTTAGGGAAGCCTATTTACCCTAGAAAATGATATCCCTAGATATGGGGAAAAAAGGTTTTAGAGTTACGTTGGCTTCAATTCTTCAGTACAACTTCAGGTTTTGCAAGAAGATGTCAACCTGCAGAACGATGAGCTGTGTAAAACCTTCTTTCTTTAGAAATTAACCAGCCTCAGGTATTCTACATCAACATCTGGTGAGGGCCTCAGGAAGCTTGCACTCATATCCGAGGGTGAGGGGCGTCCAGAGTGTGCAGAGATCACATGGCAAGAGAGGGAGGAAGATAAGGGAGGCTCCAGGTTTCCTTTAACAAGCCACTCTTATGGGAACTAATAGAGTGAGAACTCACTCACCCGCTAATGCGCATGGACACGGCATTAATCTATTCATGAAGGATCCATCCCCATGACCCAAACACATCCCATTAGACCCTATCTCCAACACTGGGATCAAATTTCAACATGAGGTTTGGGTAAATGAACATCCAAACCATACATCACCTTTGCACTTAATATCAATGATGCTTTATACTGATTGGGCACTTATGTGCTAATATGCCAGGCACTGTTGTCCATGATTCATATGTTTTAACCTATTGAATCCTCACAACAATGCCTTGAGTTAACTACTACTATGAATCCCATTTATAGATGGGAAACTACATATGCCATATGGTTGGAATGAGCAACCAAGTTAAGTCATTTATCCTGTGATTAACACAAATGGTAAGGAATAAAATCATGGTTTGAACTCCAAGACATATTCTTTTACCTACCACATAAATAGAATACTACAATTTTCCACTAAACACAGCTCCTGGTGAAGAGTGAGTTATTTCAGGGACTTTTTGCTTAACTTTTCTGCTCTTGAATTGCCCACAAAATAACTTGTTTTAAGTAAGGTCTGAATTTAAAGATATTGTCAAAGATAAAAATATGTCCTCTGTTTTTTCTAAATATTTTCTAAAATATGGCAAATAATGGAATATAAATTTACTTATATTAGGAATTAAGGGAGAAATATCACAAACAAAAACCTGCAATTTATTCTAGCAAAAAAAAAAAATGCACCAATGGAGGCAAAGAGGAGAAATAATTCCTCTGATTAAGTTATGTTGTTCCCTAACTATGCAGGGGATTTGATAATTTAATGGCTTTTAATTGATGTATATCACTCAGAGAATATGAATACTTAAAGGTATTCTTACCTCTAGAAACTGGAGGAAACATAAATCATAGTAAGCTGAGAACACCATAGGCTTATAAAGCAAAGGAAATGTTCAGATTACAAAGCACTAAACGAAAGAGAAACTCTTCTAGTTCTATTGTCAAGTGGACAGGCAGCTAGCAGAAAATGATCATGTCTATTCATATTCTTTATTCATTCTTTTCTAATTACATCTTCTAAACTGCTGTTTGGATTTAATTTGCAATTGAAATAACACTACCACTTATGGACAAACTACAATGATAAGAAAATAACACAGATTCCAACAGTCCTCTTAATTTTCTTTACCTCGCTGAAAAATTGTGATTTCTTGAAGATCACCTCCCCAAATAAATAATATGTTAAGTAACATAGTGTCTTTATCAAAGCTAATGTGAAGAAGGGTGTTTTCCTAGGTTTTCTTCTAGTACTTTTATAGTTTGAGGTCTTACATTTAAATCTTTAGTCTATCTTGGGTTAATTTTTGTATATGGTGAAAGGTAGGGGTCCAGTTTTATCTTTCTGCATATGCCTAGCCAGTTATCCTATCCCTATTTATTGAATAAGGAATCTTTTCCTATTGCTTATTTTTGTTGACTTTGTTGAAGGTCAGATGGCTGTAGGTATTTAACTTTATTTCTGAGTTCTCTATTCTGTTCCATTGGTATATATGTCTGTTTTTGTACCAGTACCATGCTGTTTGGTTATTGTTGACTTATAGTATTGTCTTAAGTTGGGTGATGTGATGCTTACTGCTTTGTTCTTTTTGTCTAGGATGCTTTTGCTATTCTGGCTTTTTTGGTTCAATATGAATTTTAAGATTTTTTTCCTAATCCTATGAAAATTGACATTGATATTTTGATAGAAATAGCATTAAATCTGTAAATTGCTTTGGGAAGTATGTCCATTTAAATAATGTGGATTTCTCCAATACATGAATATGAGATATTTTTCCATTTATTTGTGTCATTTCTGATTTCTTTCAGGAGCATTTTGTGGTTCTTCTTATAGAGATCTTTCACCTCCTTGGTTAGATAAATACCTAGGTGCTTCACTTTTTTGTGGCTATTTTAAATATGATTGTGTTCTTGAACATTATTATAAAAATGCCACAGATTTTTGTATGTTGACTTTGTATCTTGACACCTTACTGAATTTGCTCATCAGTTGTAGGAGCCTTTTGGGGGAGACTTTAGGGGTTTTTAGGTATAGAATCATGTCACTAGTGAAGAGATATAGTTTTACTTCTTCTTTTCCTATTTGGATAAATTTTGTTTATTTCTCTTTCCTGATTGTTCTGGCTATGACTTCCAGTACTATGTTGAATAGGAGTGGTGAGAGTGGACATCCTTGTCTCATTTCCGTTCCCAAGTGGATGGTTATAGTTTTTGCCTGTTCGGTATGATATTGGCTGTGGGTTTGTCATAGATGGTTCTTATTATTTTGATGTTCCTTTGACACCTACTCTGTTGAGGGTTTTTGTCATGAAGAGATGTTGGATTTTATTAAAGGCTTTTTCTGCAACTATTAAGATATCGTTTGATTTTGTTTTTTATTCTGTTCATGTGATGATTCACATTTATTGATTTGTGTGTGTTGAACAAACCTTACATCCCAGGAGTAAAGCCTACTTTATTGTGGTGAATTAACTCTTTGATGTGTTGCTGGATTTGGTTTGCTGATATTTTGTTGAAGATTTTTGCATCTATGTTTATCAGGGATATTTGCTTGAATTTTTCTTCTTTTTGTTGTTGTGTCTCTGCCAGAACAAGTTAGGGAGGGGGCTATTCTTGATTTTTTGGAATAGTTTAAGAATTTGTGGCTCAGTGAATTGCATAAAGCTATTGCAACAACAACAAAAAAAGATTGCAACAAAATGAAAAATTGACAAGTGGGACCTAATTATACTCAATAGCCTCTTCACAGCAAAAGAAATTATCAACAGAGTAAACAGACAACCTACAGCGTTGGAAAAAATATTTGAAAACTATGCACTTGACAAAGGTCTGATATCTAGAATCTATAAGGAACTTAAACAAATTAATAAGCAAAAACCAAATAATCAATTTTTAAATGTGTAACAGACATGAATAAACGCTTCTCAAAAGAAAACATACAAGTGGTCAAAAAATATGTTAAAAAATGCCTATCATCACTAATCATCGGAGAAAGGCAAATCAAATTCACAATGAAAGATGATCTCACAGCAGTCAGAATGGTGGTTTTTAAAAAGTTAAAATAATTACATACACTTGCCAGGCTACAGAGAAAAGAGAATGCTTATACACTGCTGGCAGGAATGCAAATTAGTTCAGCCACTGTAGAAAGCAGTTTGAGATTTCTCAAATAACCTGTGACAAAACTACCATTCAACTCAGCAGTCCCATTACTGGGTATATACCAAAAAAACATATGCACTTGGATGTTTATTTCTGCACTATTTATAATGGCAAAGACTTGGAATCAACTTAGATGCCCATCAACAGTGGATCTGAAAAAGAAAATGTGGTACATGGGCACAATGGAACTCTAGGCAGTCATTATAAAGAATAAAATCATGTCCTTTGCAGCAACATGGAAGCTGCCTGAAGGCCATTATCCTCAGTGAATTAATGCAGGAACATACAACCAAATGCCACATATTCTCATTTATAAGTGAGAGCTAAGCATTGAATACACATGAACATAAATATGGGAACAATAGACACTTGGGAGTATTAGAGGGAAGAGGAAAGGAGAGGCATGTGGGCTGAAAAACTACCGGTGGAGTACTCTGTTCACTACCTGGGTGATAGGAACATCCGTATACCAAACCTCAGCAACATGCAATTTACCCATGTGACAAGTTTTCACATATACCTCCTAAATCAAAATAAAAGTAGAAAAGACAAAAACAAAAACAAAACTAAGTGTCTTTGTGTTATTGATCACTTCTCAAGCCAAGTTTTCCAAATCTCACATGATTTTTATCTCATTTTTTAAATTAAAGCAGGTCCCAAAGTACTGCCCAATAAAGTCAACTTGTAATGCTCTGGGCTGCCAACAGCCATTTTTATAACCAAGTCTTTCAACCTTGTAATTTCCTAGTAAATATGTTACCAAGCACAGAATGACAAATAAATCAAGTATTGTCATTATATTTAGTGTGTATCATTGAATGAATATATGAGTTGCAGTCTTGATTTATTTCCTTTTTAATATAATTGTGCACAAACATACTAGTTATCCATTTCCTGAGATTTCCCTTTGTCTGAACACCAACTTGTTTGGACTGTGCATTTTTCATACTCCTTATTGAAAACCTAGTGAGGTGATAGTATTATTGTTAAGAAAATCTGCAGATTTGCTAGCCATTGTTCCCCAGTTATTCTGCCATAGCTAAGACTGGGGCTTAAAGAACTCTTCTCTACTTTACTGGGTCTGTAGCAGAGAGTATTGACTGTATAACACAAACAGGATAGCTGAAGCAAGACAGCAAATTTAAAACACTGTTACAAGGTCCCACATAAGGTGAGCCGTGAATAAATGCCAATAGTTATTATGATTAAACATTGTTTTTGTTTGGATGAATTTTATTTGTAAAGAATTGGTAAGAAAAAAGAAAACCATAGATTATGGTGTTAGGAGATCATGGTTTGCCACTTTGATGCTTGATGTTATTGAACTGCTTACCATCTCTGGCTTCAGTTTACTCTTCTGTTTCAAGTAACTCACATAAATAAGTTCTCATGACCCCTAGAAACTTCAAGTAGGATTCTTCTCACAGTGTATAAATATATACTATTATGTAACTGTAAAGAGAGATCATTACAATTTTACATCATCATCCTATGATCAGAGAGTATCCAACACTATTCTACCTTCTATAGCAAAGTACTAGGACCATATTATATACTCAGAAACGTTCAATCCAAATGAACATGTGTCTAATGTTTTATTAAGAATTACTTGTTAAAAAGTTACCAACCTCCACCCATCCCCACCCTCTTTTTTACAGATTGTTCTTCGCCTCTCTCAAAACATGATTTTGGAGGGAATGGAGACTCAAATTTTTTAAATAACTTTAGGTGCTTGACAATCTCCTAAAATATCTTCTAGGTTGGTTATTTTATGTAAAGGTCATGTTAATCCTTTATAGTGAATAATATCTCCGTTTTATGGATAGGGAGAATAAGGCTCAAAGAGGTTTAGTGTCCAGCAGAAATGGGTGTTGAGTTTGTATGTACCGTACTCCAGGACATATGTTCTGTCAGGTGTGCACTGCCAGCCATGATATTTCCTATAAAATTTATAAAAAACTTAATGGATCTCAAGATCCTTAACTGGAGTTGGGAAGGAGGACTCTGTAGTGTGTGGATGTTGGTAGACACACAGCAATTAACTGAACAAGAGTTTTACAATGAAGGCTTAGGAATTGTGGTATGCATGCATGTTGAAGGAGATAGCATTAAGAGATTTGGTTCTCTAAAAAATGGTGGAGAAGGGCAAACACTTATGTGTTGCTCCACACCAACACATTAGAGCTATTCTCTTTATAGAGCAATTGCCTTTTGCTGTTTTGCTAAAAATGAAGCAAATGGACAAAAATCTAGATACAGGTCTTACTTGTTGAAGAAGACAGCCTTTCCGGTTGATGCAATGGGAATCTATGTGTGTTCTTCATCGTTCACTAGTCCACTGAAAAATCGGTGATTTGCATCAATCCATAGGACTTTAGTAACCAAGGCCTGTTAGACACATAGCCTGCAAATTACAGAAAAGCAAGCATCTACTCTAATGGAATAGTGTGCTATTGAAAGTTAAATCAATAGGCCTACATTTCTAGTCTGAATAAAACATGAAACCTTAATGGAGTTGTATCAGAAAGTCAAGTCTAATGGGCCCTGTAGTTCCAAGATTTAACTATAAAGATGAAGCTGTAACGATCACAAGAATAAGAACAAAATAAAAGGAAGACAGAAATGCATTTGACATTTGCTTCAGTGTAGGTAACGTGCAAATAAAAATCAATTTACTTAAAGCAAATCTTCCCCTTTTCTAGTATAGATACTGTGTGGTGTCAACATTTATTTCTTTCAATATTTATTTGCTTCAAGGAGAAGAGCAGAGTATTTAGCCTCAGGGTATGGCCTTCACAATTAGACATAAAAGTGAATTAATCCAGTTTCCTGGTAGTAAGTGGCAAGATCAATCTAAGTCTGCTCTCAAAATAAACGGGCAAAAAGGAATTTATTCACTCTGAAAGCAGATTGCAAAAGATTGGGGTCTTCATGGTGAGAGTGACAAGAAAAGGTTCTATGTCAGAAGACGTCACTTCTGTTTTTGTTTTATGAATGAGCTTTATTTCTCCAGAGGAACTTCTCCATTAGGCAGGGGTCAATGCCAAGTTCATACCTAGGTTTATATTTGTACAATCTTGCAATGAGAGAAAAGAATAATTTTTCTTACCAGAATCAGTTCAAAACTTCCTAGGACAGAGAACTGGCTCAGTGTACAGCTATTGCTCAACTTACGACCGCGACTGGTTCCGACAGACCGGTAGTAACACGATTTGGTCGTAAGTTGAGTAGGCTATATGTACAGTACTGTGAAATGATGTTATAAAAATCTTTAAGTCATATTTTATCATAATTTTCTTTCATTATTATATATCATAATTGTCTTTGTTCATTTTATGCCATTTGTATCATCTCTATACCATTTTGTTTCTTATTTTTACATTCGTCAGGTTTAAGTAAAACACTGTATTACCAGTACAACTGGTTTAATATTTGCAAAACATACAAAATTACAAAATACAGGTGCATACAAAAATACAAGATACAGGTGTGAAAAATACCATAGGAAACATTTTCCCAATTGCAAGACATATCAAAATATATAAACATGTACGAAACATTTTATTGGCTGCTGGTACTTGGCTGCGGATAGTTGATGTCGTCATCTGAGGCAGCAGTTGGGGTTACCAGAGTTGGTTTTTTCATAAACATGGTGAGCTTTGTCTGAATTGTATGTTTCTTTTTTTCTTCATAAATTTCACGATACGGATGAAACACATCGTGCGCCATCCATTCAATCCTTGCAAATCGTTTGATGTTTGGGTCCATTGCTTCGAAATGTGTAAGGAGTTTATTGGGAGGGGTTTGATGAAAAATATCCAAGACACAAAACACAAATTGCTGTACCAAGTCTGGGATAACAGTTGAAATGGTGCACACGGAGATGTTAGTGCTGCCGGAAGCACTATGGTCCGCTCTGTCGTACACCCAGCTGGGCAACGTTTGCGCTACCAGACGCAGAGCAGTCGTGGCTAGCGATTGTGGTCGTAAAGTCGAGTGGTCGTAAGTTGCATAGGTCGTAAGTCGATCAACACCTGTATTAGTCCATTCTCATGCTGCTATGAAGAACTGCCTGAGACTGGGTAATTTATAAAGCAAAGAGGTTTAATTGACTCACAGTTCTGCATGGCTGCGGAGGGCCTCAGGAAACTTACAATCATGGCAGAAACAGAAGCAAACATGTCCTTTTTCACATGGTGGCAGGAGAGAGAAGAATGATGAGCGAAGGGGGAAGCCCCTTGTAAAACTATCAGATCTTGTGATAACTTACTCACTATCATGAGAAGAGCATAGGGAAATCACCCCCATGATTCAGTTACCTCCCACCAGGTACCTTCCATGACAAGTGAGGATTATGGGAACTACAATTCAAGATGAAATTTGGGTGGAGACACAGCCAAACCATATCACTCAGCCTCAGTTTCCAGCCTTGGCCTAACAGCTACAGAAGGCGAAGGGGGCTGTACTCAAGGGGCTGGCATGTTCTGATGGGTTCTGTGCCTACTCCTGTGTATAACCGTCCCTGATTAGAAGTAAACAAGAGGATTGCCATGCAGCCACAAAAAATGAGATCGATTCTACAAAGACTTTTGGTTCAGGGAAGCAAGGTAAAGACTAAATTGTTTCCAAACTTATCCATCGAGTCTCTGATATCTTAAAAACAGACCTCTTTATAAATATATATATATATATATACACATACACACACACCCCTAGGCCTTCTTTCTATGTAGGTGTGAAAGAAAAGAAAACTTAGCACAGGCTGTTACTCAGCTCTATTTTGGTGACTTGGGCAAAGGTTGAGCTTGTTCTTGACATTTACATAAGAGTGAATCAGCTAGTTAACAAACCAACCAAAAAAAGATAGAAAATGGAGGAAGATGCGAGATTGGGAGTACATATAGAAGCTAAATTGTGACTGTCACTTTAGCTAAACCAAGGGGTTTGGACGGTACCCTATTACTGAAAAACTACTGGAGGATTTTAATTAAGACAGAATTTTAAGAAAATTCTTGAAAATAAATAAAATGTTCAGCAGGATGTGGATTGGCAAGTTGATAATTATTTTAGAATGTACTGAGATCAGCTTCTTAAAAAATTCCAATACTTGGGTGATTTTTTTATATATACATATGTATATATACACACATATATATATTTATATGAAAACCATAAAGCTATCATCTATAACATGCATATTCATAATGAATTCTCTAGAGTTTTGTTAAACAGAAAAGTGCAATATCAATTTAAGCGAAATTTTTAAAATAATTCAGATAAAAAGTGATATATGAACATGGCAAAAATCTATCCTACAAAATATAAGTGGCTAAGGTTTAGAAGTCACCAAAGTAATTTTAAGAAATGATTTTGAAATGTGATTGCTTATATCAAAGACGGCATTTCCCTTTTATTTTAATTATAATTATTGTTGAGTTAAGGGAGAGATCAAAGAAGCAAAACAGATGAGATTTTAGTGTAAGGCGGGAATCTTGGGGCTTAGGTGTGAAATCAAGTTTTGGGCTGCAGTAAACTCTATACAGTTGCAGGATGATAGCATTTCCTGGGTGAGTTTTCTTTGGCTCTTTTTGGAACAGCTAGGTGTGTTCTTGCTGTGTCAAGGAAGTGGCACTAGGATGACACACAGATTCTGTGTGCATAAAATCCAGGCCAGGTACTAGTCCCTGGCTTCCAAGGAACATTCTGGCCCTGTGTACTCTTCTAGGTCTGGAAAACACCCAGTTTGCCTGTCTGCTCTGGTACGTAATGGGGCAAATGACCACTTTGTGGCAGGGGACACTGGGCATAGGTGTCCGTTTATTAAAAATGATTGCTGTGATTTTGAGTTGCACTTCTCTGTGAGAAAGGGGAGAATCAATAATTAATGCCATTTGTAAAGGACAAAGGGGGCCTGTGATCTGGCTAAAATAAATCTGATGTGCACAGAATTTTGGTGACTGGCACTTAGGATATAAGAATTGTGTGTCACCGCCTCCATTAGAGCTATTATCATGATGCCCACTAAGAGGAAATGCTGTATTCCTAGGGCTTCTATTTAATCATCCATAAAATAGTTATCCTTACGTCAGTGTCATCTTCAACATGATTAGTGGATCATTCCTGCGATGTGCCAAGAAGCCTTGGAAATAGACACATTGTGTGCTTTCAAGAAACAAATCACTGAAATCATTGTTTCCTCAAACATGGCTAGTGTGCCTCTGTAGGTCTATAAAATGGTTTCTGGTGGTAAAGGGAAATTTTTAAAATTATATCAGTATTTCTATTTTTATTTGAATGTTTATTGGAAAATCATATGACATGAAGCTAATGCAAAATATATTGTTGTTTGAAGTATAGGTATGTGGTCAGTTGTGTTCATATGCATAGTATTTTAATGAGTGAACATTGCCTTCTGCCACTGTAGTTGAAAGGAAAGATCAGATCATGGTAATCACCAGTAGGGTTTCTCACTTTCTAATTTTAAACCTAATATCCTGTGTTCTTTTTGGTGACACTAAAAAATTTGGGTAATTTTTGGAATGTAGACCTGGGAGAAATTGTGAAAGTACCACATGACTAACTGAAGTTTGGGACAATCTGACCTAAGAGATACAATCGTTAAAATATTTTGTATATTAGAAGATAATTGCTTTATTCACCCATTCATTTATTTAACTAGCACTGAATCTGTTATTGGCTAGATACTAGGCGTACTCACATAATTAAGGCATGATTTATGACCTTGAATAGTTCATGCTATATTAAGGGAGACATAATACAATTTCAAAATTGTTGATATGGGAATAAAGTATAATGGAAACATGTAGGAATTAAGACCAAAGATTCAGGACAGACATACACAGGAGGTGCTATCTGAGTAGGGGCCCACCGGCAAACAAGGGCAAAGATGGTATGTCAGGCAGTTGGATTCATACCAGAAGTTTGCAGGAATGTGGGAACAAGATGCATGACTCATCTCTTTCTGTACATTTGTGCAGGGAAAGGGTCTTTTTGATAAGGTGCATTCTGGGGAAAGGGAGTGGCCATGTGTGAGACTACTAATGTAAGCAGAGTCTTCAAATATTTTGCAATACATGTTGAAATTTGGACTTAATTTAGGAGCCTGGAATGGCAGAGCCAAGATATGCATGTTGCCACTCACCAGCATGTGTTCGTGGCAGACATCACTAATCAATCCCAGCACTCCTTCCAGCTAGAACCCATTTCTTCTGCAGACAGAACTGTGAGGCTGCCTCTCTGATTGACTGGAAATGAGAACTGAGATGAAACCTATTTCTAATTTTTGGCAGAGCCTATAGAGCAAGAAAGAGCTTTTAATAAGGATTAGAACATGACGAAAAACAGGTCAACAGCTGTATCCCAAAGTTCCGTGTATTTAAAACATTTAAACAAATAAAAAGCAATACAGTCCAACTTCAGTGACTTTCCAGTGGAATCAAAGTCACATAATCAATATTGTCTTTGTTTTAAACATTTAATTAGTTACTAACATTGAAAAGTTAGGAGATTCGAAATTTATTGTTTTTCTTAAACTATTTGAAATTCAAATACGTTGTCAGTGTTCCCACCTGGCAACAGTCATGTCCATCTGATCAGTAGCTGTGGATATGGCTGGACAGGATTCAGTCCCATTCACGACGGTTGATGGCACTCCTCATCATTTAACTTGAAGCTGCTTCAGTTATTTGTGCTACCTGCCTGAACACTGGAAGGTGTTTATTTTCACCTTCTGCTTATCTATCCTAACAGATATTCCTAGGTAGTTGTTCTGATAAAAATCATGAATAAATGATATTTTTGTAAATTAAATGATGCTACGCATGTATCAGACAAAACTATGGGATTGATTTTCTCATGAAAATCCAGGTTTTCCCATATCAGATCTCTTCTGAATTAAGGAATTCTTAAGTTTTGTTATGGGAGGGTAACTTCTCAGTCTGTGCAGAGCAAGATGTTTTAGAGTCAGGGATTCTACTCAGTATTTCTCACAACAAAAGTGTCGAATATGGGATTTTATAATAAGGTTTTCAATTCCTTTCCATAAAAAGAGCCTTAAGATTTCCAAAGCTGGTTCTGATCATGGGGGTGAGAAACTGTAATTAAACTGTCTTCAATCAGAAATATGGGGGAAAGTGAATTCCTTGGGAGTGAACTTGGATGTGAAAAAGAGTTAGAAATTTCTTCAAATTAAGAAGTGTGGAGAGTATTATTGTGGGTTGTGGGAAGGATAAAGTCCATGAAACAGAGAATGAAAATCTGGAATGGAGAGGAAGGTGATGGGCAGAGCTTCTGTGATACCTTTTCTTTCAGTGTTTTCATTAACACAAAACTTTTCTGACTTCTAGGTGAGTATGTCCGCTACTGACAAGATCCATATTTGAGTCCTGGCATCTAGTCCATGCTGTCATTCCTGCTGCCTACTCCAGTGCAGAGCTCTGGGGAGGGGCGAGCAGTCTCTCTAATGGGACGTCCACAGTCTCTTTACCGTACTTGAAGCAGTGGCATTTGGGTTTGCCATTGTGTCAGCATCCCACATTTTCAATGTAGCAAGAAAACGGTCGACTATTCCATTTTCAGCTCATATTGAAACTCCTGTTATCATTTTCTCTTTACAATCCTGGACACAGTAATGAGGTTTTAAATCCTTCCAACGTGCTCTCAAAGGCAGTCATCAGCTCTGTTAGTGTCACCTTTTTAACACTGCATGATTTACGTGGCTGGTCATTTGTCTCTCCTTTTAAATGACAGCAAAGAGAGGGACCGGGAAGTCAGAGGGTCGTGTTAGCAAGGATATGAAAGCCTCATGGATGCCCTTTAGCTCCTACCAACAGACTTGGCGTTGGAATGACTGGACTAGCTTTGATCTGGCTGTCAGTTGTTTCTTGAAAACCCATATAATTGTGAAAATGGAAAAACATACACATCCATGCTTCTATATTGCCTTATTAACCTCAGCATTTCCTCATCATTTATCCCCTTTCTCTAAGAGGAAATGTTGACCTCTTTCTCAGGTACCTTCTGAAAATATTCTTAGGAGACACTGAATCTTTAAGTGATTTTCGTTTTTTGAGGCAGGGTCTTGCCTTGTCACCCAGTCTGGAGTGCAGTGGTGTGATCTCTGCTAACTGCAACATTTGACTCCCAGAATCAAGTAATCTCCCCACCCCAGTCTCCCAAGTAGCTGGAACTATAAGCATGCACCAGCATATCTGGCTAATTAGTTGTTGTTTTTTGAGACGGAGTTTTGCTCTGTTTCCCAGACTGGAGTGCAGTGGCACGATCTCGGCTCGCTGCAACCTCTGCCTTCTGGGTTCAAGTGATTCGCCTGCCCCAGCTTCCCAAGTAGCTGAGACTACAGGCGTGTGCCACCACGCCCAGCTAATTTTTTGTATTTTTAGTAGACACGGGGTTTCACTGTCTTAGGCAGGATGTTCTCTATCTCCTGACCTCATGATCCACCTGCCTCGGCCTTCCAAAGTGCTGGGATTACAGGCGTAGGCCACAATGCCCGGCCTTGTATTTTTTTTTTTTTTTTTTTTAGAGACAGGTTCTTAGGCTGTTGCCCAGGCTGGTCTTGAACTCCTGGGCTCAAGGGATCCTCCTGCCTCGGCCTTCCAAGTGCTAAGATTACGGAAGTGAGCCACTGTGCCCAGCCTACGAAGCAGCTTTTTAAACAACTTTATTGATGTATGATTGCCCTAGAAAAAGCTGTACATATTTAGTGTATACAACACGATGAGTTTGGAGATAGACTCATCACCATTGATGAAACCGCCACCACAATCAAGACCATAAACCATCTTCTCCAAAGGTGTCATACTGCTCTCTTTATTGCATTTGTTTTTGTTACAGCACATTTGAAAAATTCTAGAGCCTATTGATTCAATGACTAATACTCTCAGGGGCTGTGCAATACTTAACATAACGAATTGACAACTTGCTTCTGATAGAACTATTTGGGTATTGGAGGAATTCTTTAATTTTTTTGTTCATCTTTTTTTTTTCTTTTTTGAGACAAGGGCTTGCTCTGTCTGTCACCCAGGCTGGAGTTCAGTGGCGTGATCACAGCTCACTGCAGCCTCCACCTCCCTGAACTCAAATCAATCCTTCTGCCTAGGCCTCCTGATGTTTATGTTTCTTTAATAAAAATGGGATCCCATAGATTTTAGTGCCTGCACCACTCATGTAATTATATTAATTTACTGTCTTATTATATTCTCCAGTTCTTCCAAACATCTCTATCATAAGCGCCTGAAGGAGAGGAGCCTGATGTTTGCGGCGCTTCAGTGCCTGGGCAACTGTCCTGGTTCAGGTGATTTAGTGTTACACAGAGATCACAAAACTGGATGCCTGCAGGACCTAGGCAGGTAGCATGTGTGGCTGGGGAAGATCTTTTTGTTTCGTTTCTGTGTATTAAAGTTAAGGACATATTGTTTGCTTTTAGAAAGTGCTGTGTTGACCCTACGTTTTTTCTTCTAAACATATTCCTGTACGGTTCCCTTTCATGTCCCCACTTGAGGGAGGTGCGGGCAGGAAGCAAGCATGAAGATGAGCCACAGCTGACAGTCAGCTCAGTGGTGGAGCCCCACTTGGGCCAGTGGCCCTGATGTGTAAGACATTGTTACTCGGTTCTAGCCAGCTGCTGCCGTGCGGGGTTGCTGATTTACTGTTTCCGCTTAATCTACTTTTTTGCAAAAGAGACTAACATTCTTAACTTTTAAGTGAAAGCTGCCAGTTAAAAAATTGTTGGCTCATACTCTTTTGAATTTCCCAGAGTAAACAAAATAAAATTCCAGACAAGAAAAATCATCGGGCCCACCTATTAGCAACTTCTGGTGCAGATGAATGACTCGAACTAATATTAAATATAGCTACTCTTCTGTGATTATGGAAGCATATAGATGCATAGAATTACACTGCGAACAGGTTTCAGTTACTTTTTTTTTTTGCTTAAAATGTATCAAGGGTTAATGCATTAAGTATTTCATATATTTGCCTAATGTATAGAAGACATATTGAAAACTATATATTCAAGTATGTGTTTCAAGACATATACATGTATATTTGTGTATATGTCTTGTGTATATATATACGTGTATATATAGCTATATTTCATTATATATTCTGTTTTAATGTAGAATTGGAGTTATATTTGGCTCTAAAGAATACATATTAATTGGATAGTTTAATTAGATTTGGTGAGGATCTAAAATGAAAGGTGTATGATCTATTATTCAAGGTACATTCTATACCCCTTGCTGATTTACTTTTTCTCATTAGCAGCTGTCATCGCCACATTTATTTAGCTGATTTGTTATCTGTCTTTCCTACTGGAATATAAGCCCCACGAGGCAGGTTCTCTCTGCATCATTCACTTATGTCCCCAGTGGTCAGAGTAGAATCTGTCACAATCTAGGGTCTCATTAAATGATGGTTGTATAATTGAATGAAGGAGTATTTTGGTTTTGGAGACCATTTTTTAGAAAGCCAAGCAAGGATAATTATTGCTCTCTTTCATTGACCACATATAACCTTGGTCTGTTTAATTCCTGTGGCTGTAGTAACAAGGACAATTCCTGGTGAACTTATCCCAGCGTGGGCATAAGGCAGGCAGGGCTGGGGGTCAAGGGCCACACAGTCCAATTCCCTCTCTTGAGGTGAGCTGGACTCAGGTGTCTGCAACATGCTTAGGATACAAAGTACTCACTTCTGGGATGCCACCAGCCCCAGGAGGGTCAAGAAGAGTTTTCCTGGTGACGAGGAGAATGAGGTCTTCCAGGTCAAGCTGTGTTATGACCACAAGTGGACTTATTGATGCCAGTTCATTTCACTTTATATTTGACAAACATTATTGAGCATCTGCGTTATTCCCGGATCTGTGAGGTGTGTAATAGAAATAAAACATTTCCATTCACATCTTGTGAAACATTTTCTGATCCGTTTCCTAGAGTTTAGTCTTTAGGGAGGACGCAGGGGCAATAATTACTCTCAAAACTATGTTACAGAGTCAGAAAGTTAAACAAATATAGGCAATATAGTAGGGGGAAAAGCTGTACTAGAGAGTGTCACAGTCACACAAATGAGGAAGAGATCCTGCTATTTGAAAGTTGGACAAAATTGCACAGGAGAAAATATTGAATTGCTTCTTTTTAAAAAAGTGCTCCATATTTCTACCATGCAGAAATAACCACTTTTAACATCAGGAAGTAATATTTCTACACCTCCTTTGCATATATTGTGTGTAGAGCATATTATTTGCTTTTCTTTTTACTTAAAGATATGCATAAACACATTTCTGTGGCTTTTTTATGGTATGCCATTATTTCTAATTTATGCAGTTGCTCTCATCATCTCTCAATAAGCTACATATTTAGGTTAATTTTAGTTTTATTTTTTCCCACTGAAAACAATGCTATGATAAACATCCTTCTTGCTAAATTTTGTATAAATCCATTTGTTTCGTTAGGCTACATTCTTTGCTTCTCAAGATGATTTTGTTACACTCTTTGGAAAGTGCAAAAATTTTAAAAATAAAACTTGATAAATTATCTCAATATTAACAAACTTTCACACACACCTCTGAAATCAAGACTTAAAACATTACCAGCATGCCAGAGCCTACCCTTTGCCCCTCTCAATTATACTGACTTCTTTTTTCCAAAGGAAATCTTATGCTCAATTTTTGGATGTGAAGTTATGTTTAACGGGTAAGTTCATTTATTAGGCTTTTGAAACATATTGCCAAATTTTCTCCAAGAAAGCTTTATCTGTCTATCTCATTTCTCTTCACTTCCTTAAACCTCTGTTGTAAATACACGTATAGTGAATACATATATGTATTGTGAAGATATAGTAAATATATCTGTATCATGAATAGATAGTAAATATATGTATATATCTTGTATATGTATATACAGCACTGTCATTTTGATAAATTGTATCTCAATAATGTCTACTGTGTATTCCTTTGACTACTAATGAGATTAAATTGTTTTCCATATTATTTACAGTGCCTTACATTTCCTGTTTGTGAACGTCAAATGCCTATCGTGTGTGTCTTTGTGTGTACCTGTGTTTGTTTCTGTATCTATGTGTATCTGTGTGTGTGTCTGTGTGTCCTTGTGCATCTGTGTATGTCTGTGTATATCTGTATGTGTGGCTGTGTGTGTATGTGTCTCTGTGTGTATCTGTGCAAGTTTTATGTGTATATTTCTCTCTGTATATGTCTGTGTGTATGTATGTGTGTCTATATCTGTATATGTGTATGTGTATGTCTGTGTCTGTGTATATGTATTTGCATGTGTGTGTCTATGTGTGTGTTTGGGTATGTGCATTTGTGTGTTTGTATCTGTAACACACGTCTCTGTGTGTATGTGTGTATCTGCTGTGTGTGTATATATGTATTTGTATATGTGCATCTATGTGTGTGTCTGTGTGTGTGTATCTGTATGTGTCTCTGTGTGTGTATGTGTGTGTATGTTTGTATGTGTATATTTCTCTTTGTGTATGTCTGTGTGTGTGTGTCTATATCTGTATATGTGTATGTGTGTGTATATCTGTATGTGTGTGTCTGTATCTCTCTGTGTGTGTCTGTGTATATGTTTGTCTGTATATGTGCGTGTGTGCCTGTATGTGTCTCTGTGTGTCTGTGTTTGTGTCAGTATGCATCTCTGTATCTGTGTGTGTGTCTGTGTATGCCTATATGTGTGTGTCTAAGTGTGTGTCTGTATGTGTGCATTTATGTGTTTTTCCTTCTGGGTCTTTTATTGGGGCTTGCCCTCTTGGGTACATCTTTAATGAGTTGGCTATAAATTTTATGAGGACTTAGACATTATCTATCACTTTCCATTAACATCTTGCAATAAATTTTCTGATCAGCTGCCTAGGGCCTAGACTGTGGGGAGGAAGCAGGGGAAACAACTTAGCTCCAAATATTAACTAGGCCTGCCTGAAATTGTTGTTCAGACAAGCCTTGGGTTGTGGCTTTGCATAGCAGAGTTCCAAATTTAATATTATTCTGACTTAAAATTTTATCTGGTCTTCTAGCGATGACGTTGATTAATTGTGCTTAAAGATTTCTGAAGACATGTGTAACATTTTGAATTGAATATGACAGGGGTTTTAATATATTCAACCTCCTGCATTTCATTTTGTGACAGAGAAGACAGGGTCAGGTTTTAGCATCCTATAAATTACCTCTTCTTTCCTCTCTTTCTTTTTTTTTTTTTAAATAATAGCTTTATTGAGATATAATTCACGTGCCATATACTTCACCATTTTAAAGTATATGATTCACTGTTCTTCATATATTTCCAGAGTTGTGCAGCCACCTCCACAGTAAATTTTAGAAAATTGCCATCATCCCAAAAGCAACTCCTTCCCAAAGCAGTCCTTTCCATCTCTCTAATCTGCCCCCTCCTTGAGATCCTGGTAATCACTATTTTTTTTTCCCTACCTGTGAATTTGTCTATTCTGGACATTTCCTATAAATAGAATGATATAATACATAGGCATTTGTGACTAGCTTCTTTCACTTAGCATATTTCTTTAGGCTTATTCATATTGTAATAGGTAACAGTACTTCATTCCTGGTGTTTTCCTCTTAATAATACTCCATATATGCGTATGCCACATTTTGTTCATCCATTTATCAGCTGATGGACATTTGAGTTGTTTTTAATTTGGGCTATTATGAGTAATGCTGCTATAAACATTCTTGCATAAGTTTTTGTATGGACATATGTTTTTAATTTTCTTAAGTATGTACCTAGGAGTGGAAATGCTGTGTGATGGAGCTGCCAGACTGTTTTCCAAAGTGTCTGAAGCATCGAACCATTTTACTTTCTTACTGTCAGTGGGTTAGGTTTCCAATTTCTCCACATCTTTGCCGATATTTGTCCATATATATATATAATAGACACACACACATACACACACACACACATATATATATACACACATACACACACACACACATATATATTATATAGCCAGCCTAATGGGTGTAAAATAACATTTCATTTTCATTTATTTCATTTCCTTCATGGCTAATAATTCTGGGCATCTTTTCCTGTGCTTATTGGCCACTCGTATATCTTCCTTAGAGAAATGACTATTCAGATCCTTTCCCCACTTAAAAATTGGTTTTTCTTTTTATTATTGAATCGTACCTCCTTGGTCTTTGACTTCACTTGAGGATGGGCTGCTGGTGTGAAGGCAGAGCTATTGGGCAGTACACGTGCTCAACTTTTGCTTCCTCCGCGACATAAAGAGGAGTCTGTGTCTGTGTTGCACCTAAGAGCAAGGTGGAAGCCTTCCCAGCTCACTCCAGTCCCCACTCAGCCTGCCTCCTGTATCAGTACTACTTGCCTGGCCCCGGAGGCATCAGAGGTTAGAATCCTTGGTAAAGAACGTGGGGATATTTAGGAGGGTAAACATTGTATCTTCTTATAGGAAGAAAAGATAAATGAGCTCAAGTCTTGAATGTAGTAGTCAGAGATGGGCTAGCCATCTACAGCCAGAGCTTGTAAAATAAGATCTTCTAGTGATGTTCATCAGAGTAGGCATCCTATAGGCTAGACTTCTCTGATGAACATCACTAGAAGATTTTACTCTACAAGCTCTAGAGCCATGATCTCATTTATTTGAAGTAACAAGGAATTTCTCATATAGCTGTTTGTTACTATCTGTTAATTTGGGCATGGAAATGCATTGTAGTATTATAAATTTGGTCAACTGCTAAATATCAATATAGGCAGGTGAGATCTCTCTATCTATCCACATCTATATAGATAAAGCATATTTCTTTAGATTTATTCTTTATATCTATCTATATCTAGATAGATAGATAGAGATAGATCGATTGACAGATCGATAGATAGATAAATGGGAATATAGTTTTTCTTCTAAACATGTTTTGCTGAATTATATGCCTGGATTTTATAGATGATCATCATAAAGGTGACTCATTTTTTATAATGTGAACATTCCATGAAAACTTTTTTAGCCTAACTTGCCTATATAAATGTCTAGAGAAATATATTAAGCATCCAGGTGTTTACTTATGCTATTTAAATTATTAATTTAACTGAACATATGTGTGGTTTTAAAAATTATATCTACAAAATACATTAATTCTAAAATATCATTTATTGTTAACTATTTCACATTTCTTAAATAATTTTAACTGCCCTCGTCACTGGCACCTTTAACATTAGTGTTCGCATTGCTAGAGGCACACTTGCAATCTCCTTATAATTTTTCTGAGCAAAGCAACTTCACTTCAGTTGAAGTAATTTGAGACATAGCATTGTTTTGAAAGTTTCAATGTGGCCACTGGAAATTCCGACACATAAATTGTTGAAGTTTTGTCATCTTCTACGTGGATATTTACTATCACTACAACATAATTGCTTTTCTTGTTGCTTCTTAAAACCATATTTAATTGACTTTTAAAAATAACTTTTAAAAATGACCTTTGCATTAATATTCAACACTTGTAATTATGAAACTACATCCCAAGGGGAGAAATGTAAAGCCCTTGTTAATTATTTTTGCCTTTCTTCCTCAAACTGTATATGGCCGTTGGCCTCTGTAAATATCTGTATAGTCTGCTCTCACACTACTAAAAAGAAATATCCACGACTGGGTAATTTATTAAAAAAAAAAAAAGAGGTTTAATTGATTCACAGTTTCACATTGCTGGGGAGGCCTCAGGAGACTTACAATCATGGCAGAAGGCAAAGGGGAAGCAGGCACCTTCTTCACAGGGTGGCAGGAGAGAGTGAATCCCAGCAGGTGAAATGCCAGGTGCTTATGAAACCATCAAATCTCATGAGACTCACTCACTATCAGAGAACAGCATGGGGGAACCACCCCATGATCCAATCACCTCCACCTGGTCCCCACATTGACAATTCAAGGTGAGATTTGGGTTGGGGAGACAGCCAAAACACATCAATATCAAAAACAGTTGGGTAAGAGTATTTCACACATTAGTCTCCCCGAGCATTACTTGTTTTGTATACAGATTAAAACAAATGAGAGGATGCTCTGTCATATGAGAGATTTTGTGAGGATTTGAATGTAAGAAAACTTTAATTTTTGTTTCCTTAGGGACCTTTTAGGAATAATATTTTGCCTTCTATTCCACAGTACCCAACACTCTCTTGTCCAGCATTTTATGTTGGAAAAGTTCTGTGATGCATTGCTGATTCAAATGTAGATGTTTCATACATTTTTCTCCCTTCTAAATAACTCTACCTCTGCCCTGCCACTCTTTTTGTGTGAAGCATGTGCCAATAGAAAGGACTGCAGGTCACGATTTAGATGGTCTGTCTTCCCGCCTGGGCTTCAAAAGCAATTCTCAACAAAGAAAGCCTGCATGTGCCAGGTCCTCTACTGATTTCTGTGAACAGGTGGTCCAGGCCTTCAAGGAGCTTACAGCCAGGCAAGGGATAAAGGCAATGCGTTGATAGTAACATTAAAAAGAACTAGACTGATGTGTAATAACAGAGGTCAGACATGCCTCATGTAGAAATCTCTGAGCAAAAAAAACTCTTGGACTGAGATAAAAAGGATGAGTAGTTTAACTGTGTAAAACTGAGGAGAAGAGGTAAGGAGGATATTGTTCTAGGCAGAAGGAACTGAGAGCTAAAGGCTCTGAGGTGGGAAAATCGTAGCACAATCATGGTGGTCAGTGGAGCACCATGAGGTTGGAGCATTGAACAACAGAAAGAGTACTGTGAGATGAACCTACAGAAATAAGTGGTATAAACAATGAACAAAATAGTTACTTCTTGATATGAAGAATTAGGAAACCATTGATGTGTTTAAACAAGGGCAAAACAATATATTTTCATTTATAGAAGTGCTCTCTGGCTACAGTATAGAAATGGGGAGGGTAGGTCACTTGGAATTGTGTAGGTGAGAGATGATGGAAGCTTGAATTAGGTTAGATACCAGTGGAGAGAGAAACTGCCATACTCAAGACATATTGAAGAGTAAAATCAAGAGAACTAGTGGATATGGAAGATGAGGAAGAAGGAGAGATTGGGGAAGAAAGACTGGTTTCTGGCTTATACAATTGCTGGTTACTATATCTGAAAATGATGGCTGGGTCTCGAACTTGAAGTTGGACATGCTGAGTTTGGAATACCGCTGATCTACTCATGTGAAGATGTCAAGGAACCCAATGGACATGAAGACCTAACCTGCAAGTATAAATTGGGGTAGACAAAAGAGCAATGCCCTGAAGTTTATATCTTGCAAAATGTGCTGTGGTGGCGCCACTCACTGAGATGGGAAGTCCTTCAAGCAGCCCCAGCCTGATCTTGCACCACTACAAGTAGTGTGTATCTCTGAGCTCGTCACCTTGATGGCCTTAGTTTCTTCCTCTATAAAATAAGATTGTAGGAACCTTGACGTTTTATGATTCTGTACTGGGTTGATTATTAATTTTGTCTTCTGCACATGAAGAAAAACTTGCCCCACCTTCTTTTCCCCACCTAGACACACAAATGACAGTCTCCTGTATTTTCTTCTTCTTAGACAGATTCTCACCTGTTGCCCAGGCTGGAGTGCAGTGGTGTGATTTTGGCTCACCACAACCTCTGCCTCTGGGTTCAAGCGATTCTCCTCCCTTAGACTCCCGAGTAGCGAGGGCTACAGGTGCCCATCACTATGCCAATTACTTTTTGTATTTTTAGTAGAAATGGGGTTTCACCATGTTGGTCAGGCTGGTCTCAAACTCCCAACCTCAAGTGATCCACCCGCCTCAGCCTCCCAAACTGCTGAGGTTACAGGCCTGAGCCACTGCACCTGGCCAAAATATTTTATTTAGTCATGAAGATGATATGGTTTTAAAAAGAGAGGCTTACACTGAGTAAACATTAAACTGCTAACCTTTGTATCTTAGAGAGTTGAATCAAAAGATCACAATGAACATGGTAGACTCTCATTGCCATTTTGCAAAGTTTTGTCCCAAGGGCATAGGTATAATTATACCCACGTTTCACTGAAGCTCTGAGCATTTTGCCTACCTGTCCTTTAATCTGAGAACACGAGTGCTGTGATTTCAACACACTTTTTGGGAGACACAATTCAGTTTATAACACTCATGGTATCAGGGTCCTCAATAGACATTGAGAAACCAAAGATGGGAATGACTTTCAGAAAGAAGGTTGTTGGTCTGATGCTCTTGAGGCCCAGATCTTAGTGAGAGGCAAACCTGACCCATAGGGACCCAGGCCCTGGGGAAGTAACATCCACGTTAGGTGGAAATGGGCTGGGCTTGGGCCTCAGATGGGGCTGACTCTGCTGCTTATTAATAGAAAGGGAAATTCAGAGGGTTGTGAAGATCTCAGACTCAAAGTGAGAGGCTGATCGTTAATAGAAGTTTCATGAGAGAAAATTATATAAATTCTTTGAGCCTCAATTATTTCATCCAAAATGTGAATAGTAATAGTACTTGCCTCACAGGATTGCTGTAAAGCAGGGGTCTTGAACCCTCCTGCCACAGGTCCATGGCCTGTTAGGAACCAGGCTGCACAGCAGGAGGAGAACAGCAGGTGAGGGAGTGAAGCTTCATCTGTGTGGTGAGCCGCTCCCCATCGCTCACATTACCACCTGAGCTCTGTGTCCTAACAGACCAGTTGCAGCATTAGATTCTCATAGAAGTGTGAGCCCTGTAGTGAACTGTGCATGTGAGAGAACTAGATTATATGCTCCTTATGAGTATGTAATACCTGATGATATTTCACTGTCTCCCATCACCCCCAGATGGGCAATCTAGTTGTAGGAAAACAAGCTCACGGCTACCCCTGATTCTTCATTATTGTAAGTTGTATAATTATTTCATTATATATTACAATGTAATAATAATAGAAATAAAGTGCACAATAAATGTCATGCTCTTCAGTCATCCTGAAATCATTACCCCCCACCCTGTAACCCCATCAATGGAAAGATTGTCTTCTACGGAACTGGTCCCTGGTGCCAAAAACGTTGGGGATCACTGCCACAAAGTCTCAATGAAATGTTGCATGAAAAGCATCATTTGTAAAATTAAATCTTATAAAAACAGACAAACCCTGTCTCTTCTAAGAATACAAAAAAACTAGCCAGGCATGGTGGCAGGCACCTGTAGTCTCAGCTACTGAGGAGGCTGAGGCAGGAGAATTGCTTGAATCCGGAGGCGGAGGTTGCAGTGAGCTGCGATTGTGCCACTGCATTGGAGCCTGGGCGACAGCACTGACAGGTACTTAAATGATTAGTATTCGCTCTCTGATTTGCCTATTTTTCCTAACCCATGTCATTGTTTCTTAGATACCCCACCTGAAAACATCAGCCATTATTTACATAGTATCAGGTTAAGAGTGTGGGCTTTGAATTCACATTGAATTCACTACTTACAGATGTGTGACCTTGGACAAGTAACTTAAACTCTCTGTTCCTCACTTTCCTGATCTCCAAATTGGGGATGATAATTTCCTATAGCATTGTTCTGCAGATTTAATTTTAAAATGCATACAATACACTTAGAAAAATGCCTGGCACATGATAGACATGTGATGGACATTAGGTTTACTGTGTGAATTGAAATGGTATACTTTATTTTACTGGTTAAAATCATGTTGTTAAAAAATAGAACCCGGGGTACACCATGGCCCAAACAATATAGAAATTATTTTTTTGCCCACAGAATACCTTGTGGATGGTGGGCAAGTCTTTTCTATGATTCCAAGACACAGCTGAGCCTTCTCCTTGGAATCTCAGCACTGCCTGCACCTGACTGGGGGAAGAGGAGAGGCAAATCACAAAAAGCCTTGGCCTGACAGCGGCACGTACCCTTTTCTCTCTGGTGTAACTGCAAGAGTTGCTCTCATGTCCAAGCCTAAATGAAGAGGGCTGGATAAGACAAGCTCCACTGGAGAACAGCTTCCCAGCCACGGTTGGGCACTGTGGGAGAGGGAAGGGCTGGCTTTCTGTGGAGAGCTGGGCATCTCCTCCACCACTCCCTTATTAGCACTTGTCATTCTAAGATGTGGTGGTCCATGTTTGAAAAATGGGCTTCCTTCTGTTGGGCCATCGTGATCTGACCAGTTCTCCAAGACCTCTTTGAGGTCCTACTGGCTGCTGGAAAGCACAGGGTAACTCAACTTCCTGGTTATTGATTAGGACACCCAATATTCCCCAAAACAGCCTCAAGACTTGGGTTCCTCACCCTTTAATCTGTGCTCAGACCAGTGCAGGGTCTTTAGGCAGTAATTATTCCCCCCATGGAGATGACAAACCCAGAGCCAATCTGCACAGTTGGAAGAAAGTATACCTGTTTTCCTTTTAACAAGGAGTTCTAGTAACATGGGAAGAAAAAAAATCCTTCAGTTCTGGCAAAAAGACAAGATAAAACATTGATTATAGGCTTATATGTTTTCCTAGCACTGGAATTATACAGCAACTTTGCCTCAAGAGAGGTACATTAATAACACATCTCAGAAAATATGTTACTTAAACTGAAGAGATACTTTCTTCTTGAAGGGAAACCTGTAATGATGGTATTAGGTTAACACAATCCATCAGGAGTAGCAAGAGCATCATCGTAATTTGGTTGGATTCTAGCAAGTTTGGGAAAGTAAATTATCTCAGCTCCCTGACACTGCAGTGTTTAAGAGTGTGATCTGTGGCCTGAAGGAGGAATGCACAAAAAAATATGTCCTTGACTTTTAAGACTGGATTTAAATTGTTTGACTCAAAACAAAATCAAAACATAGATCGATAAATCTAACTATCCCATCCATCCCCACTCCATGCCCTCCAATCTGAAAAAAAAAAACCATTGCTATTAATTTATATATACACACCCTTTGTTTTACTGTTCAATTAGAAGCAAATAGAAATATATGTATTCTTATATCCCTAGGCCCTATTTCTTATATAAAATGTAGCATCCTGCACACTGTCCTATACTTAGCTTGTTTCACTTAACAGTATATCCTAGAGATCTTTCCATATCTACCTGGATAGTGACCTCACATTCTCCCAGCTCGTGGTGCTTCAGTGTAGGGTATACTAGAGTTGGCTGTCAGGTTTTATTATTTTTTTTAATACCTTTGTGTTCATAAAATCTATTTGCTGTATTCGCTGCTCCAAGTGGGATGTGGCCTGATATTTGTCCAATCATCACCATTTTCAAAGTCCCTCCAACTTGGAGCTTGCAACAGCTTTGTAAAGATAATGCTAATACCCATTTTCACAGTTGTAACTGGGGCCACACACCCACCAAGCGACACCAACTCAACCACATTATTACCTGCAGAGCCGTTGCTGTGTCCTCTGCTCCTGCGGCCATGGCTGGAGGGATTCCTACAGCTGGCACTCCTCTCTGGGGACAGGTTTCTTCCCTCATCCCCTACCAATGAAACATGATTTGAGATCTCCAACTCCCATGAAATTGATTTTGGTCTTTTGAGGCTGGAGATTGCAGAGTGAATATGAAGCCATACTGCTCAAACAAATTATCAACTTAATAATAGTGAATCTGAAAACTGGTTTCAAGCCCCCTAAGCAAGGGGATATTGGAAGAAAGAAGAAAGCCATAATGGTTCAACTTTTAAATTAAATATATCTGAAATTGTATATACCTATAAAAACAGTTATCTCCCCATACAAATCTGTCACCCAATAAGATCTGGGGTTAAGTCAAATTTACTCCCACACCCACAAACTCTCCATGCAAAACTTAAGACAAATCCTAATACTCAAAAGGTGTCTGAGTGGATTTATAAAATCCACATGGCTGGGCTCAGCATGAGGAGGGGAAGAACCTGGACCCTAGCCCTGGCTTGACAACGTTCCCAGGAAGCTCAGATCTCCAGGTAGAACCATGTTACAGGCATGTTCTTCCTGGGTTGGTCCACTGCAGTTCAGTAAGGGACAATTTATTTGTTTGTTTTTGCACATCTGTGTCAATCTGCATCGTTAGCTAATGCCCAGTACTTGCAAAAGAAAGTGGCTGTCCTGTGTTAGAACCTAATAATAAATAATGCCTCATGATAGATCTTTAAGCAGGGAGATTGGTCACTGAGTCCACAGATGAAGCAGAGAGAGGGGAAGCCAGACACCCACTGAAGAGTTCAATCCAAAGTTAAAGGAGCCACTACCAATGTTTCTCTTTCTGCAGTGCTGCCATGCAAAGATGTTTACAGCCATGCGTTAGTTAAATTATAAATTAAATTTATTTTTGAGCACTTATTAGATATCAGGCACTGTTTATCCTGGATTTGCAGACATGAATAAAAGAGATGCAGTTTTCTGTCACTGGTGGAGTTGTCAGTATCAAAAAATACAAAAATGAGTAAGGCATTCTTCCGGCCCTAAACCAACTGTATCGTATTTCTAAATATTCATGAATTTACTTTCCGAAGATATCACTGGTACTGATATCATCTGTGTTGTTACATACCTAGTATGTTCTATTTTTCTTATTTTATTTATTTTATTTTATTTTTTGAGACAGAGTCTTGCTATTGCCCAGTCCTGAGTGCAGTGGCATAATCGTGACTCAGTGTAACCTCCATCCCCAGGGTGCAAGGGATTTTCATGTCTTAGCCTCCCAAGTAGTTGAGACTACAGCCTAGTGCAACCATGCCCAGTTAATTGTTATATTACTAGCAGAGACAGGGTTTTGCCATGTTGTACAGGCTGGTCTCTTTGCCATGTTGGGCAGGCTCGTCTCTTTGCTATGTTGGGCAGGCTGGTCTTGAACTCCTGGCCTCAAGTGATCCTTCTGCCTTGCCCTCCCAAAGTACTGGGTTTACAAATAGTGAGCTACTGTGCCCATCCCTATTTTTCTAATTTTAATCAATTTATTTAAATAAAATGTTTAATTACTACCATAATTAGACAACTGCTCTTATTTTTTTTATAAATTAAATGTAAAAATTAAAGCAAAGAAACAAACTCATGTTATTAAATTTTCTCTTCACACCGTATGTGCAGATACAGTGTACAGATGCAGTATGGGCTTTGGGATTCTGAATCTGCTAAATAGAGGGGTTAGCAAGGGTCTGCAAGACATTAAAGAATCCTAGAGCCCAAGAAAGGTTTTTTCCTTGTCATCATGATCCGATGGACTGAAATAAAATAGAAAAGGGAGCAACTTAACACTGCGGAATCAACGTTACTCAATTCTGGTCCATGTGGCACCTAACATCACCCGCCAGGAATGTGGCCCTGGTGATGCTCACTGTGCTTGCCAAGTTCACATGTGAATGTTTAATGGTCTTGAGGTTTTGCAGGAGCCTTGTGGTGTGTTATAAAGACTGTTGGCCTGAGAGTCAGATGAAATTACACCCAAAACTGCTGTTCACATGCCAGGTGGTTCACGCCATTTACCACGTTGAGTATACATTTCATCATGCATAAATAACATGATATTAACTTCAGGTATATTCATATAATTAATACAAATAACAAAAACAAACAAACAAACAAACAAAAAACAACAAAAAAGGTGGGGATGTGACGTTAACAAAGGAAGGAAGCTGGTCTGGGCCTGGATTCCATCTCTGCAGATCACTAGCAATGTGATCCTTGAGAAGTAACTCAACCTGTCTGTGTCTTGAATGCCTCTTCTGTATAAGCAGAATAATAATGATACCTACTTTATTAGGTCTTTGGCAAATATTATGTGAGTTAACTACATGCAGCTCAATGCATAGCAGATGGTGAATTGGAGTTAGTTCTCATTATTATATAAAACATAGAATGGCATTTAGCACAAAGTAGTAATTAGTACAATGTGAAGCTGCTACCAATCCTTTCTCTCAGACATGACTCTGCATCCACTGATGGTTATGGGATTAGTCAGCCAGGAGGAAGGAGGGATGGCTCTCCAAAGACTGGAGAAGGTGGATTAGGAAGGACAGGGCATGAACGGGTTAAAGATAATTTATGATTTCCTGTTGCATGAACTCTACTAGTTGGAATTTTTAGATGGCCAGGAGGAGATGGGCTTTGTGATCCCAAAGACCACAAATGTCAGAGGAGACTATTTCTGTAGAGCTAAAAAAAAAATGGCTCAGTGGAATCAGACTGCAACAGCACTGGGCAATGATGAATGATTCAGGGAGATCTAAAGTAGCAGACAAGAGGGCACTGTCTGGTCTTGCCTTTCATTATGGAAATGTTGGACCCCAGAAGAAGTGAACTTTCGAGAGGGATGTTCGAGCCACTTAAAATACTCCACCTAGAAGCCAAAGAGATCATTGAAAGTGATGAATTTGGAAGCAATAAATCCAGAGGAGGCTCCAGAGAGGATGCAACCTGCCAGCTGAATGTGATTTTCAGGATTAAAGCAACCATGGAAATAAAGGAGCCAATCCCAGAATTAAATTAAACAAATACAACCCTAAGTAGAGTCACCCATTCCAGGATGTCTTTCTTCACTCTTCACTTTCTCTTGCTCACTCTTTCTTAGAACACAAAAATGGGTTCCCTGGTCTCAGATAAAGAACAACTGTCCCCAATTTTAATTTTGTGTATAAGAGATTTCCCCTCAACCCCCTCTTCCAGCCGTGTGTAACAACAGAGACCTTCTTCCATAATTCTTTGCAATTCATAGAAAGACTTTACCCACTGGGATTTATTATATCCTGGTGACACAGATGTGAGATTGGCAAAGGCTGGTCAATGTTTTCTTTTACAAGATGTAAGAACTAAATAGTTTCAGAGAGACTCTAGCCACATGGGTAGTTAGCGTTGGAAACAAAAATCCAAGCAGATCTTCTGCCTTAGGATGTTATATCCCATTAACTAGACCAGGATTTCTGAATTGCAGCCACCTGAAAAACACTTTTTCATTTCAATGGAAATTACATAACCTTATTCACTAGAGAGTCTAATTTAGTTAGTCTGAAATTATAGAAATTACAGGTTTTTTAGAAAACTCCCTGGGTAATAACAAGATTTGTAAATGATTTAATTGTCCATAATCTGTCCTGAAGCTGAGTTTCAGATGAAGAAAATATTTTTCCACTCAATCTTAGAATGATGTATAACAGAATGATGTATATAATAGCATTCTCTTTCACAGCATTTAGAAAAGAGATGGATATTTTTTGTGTGTTTTTTTACTGTGCTGTTTCTCTTGTTGTTGGTATTTTTGTGCTCTGGGTCACAGAGTATTTTTATTTTTACTTCTGTTTCATGACATTCACCCACTCATTCATCTAACAATCAATATTTTCAGCCTTTTCTAAGAGCAAAGCACTATGGTGCACCCGGTAAGGATAAACCAATGAATAACTTGTGGTTCCTCCACTCAAAGCATAAATGAATCATGTCTATAAGTTCTGTAAGAAAAAAAAGGCATTAACAATGTTCTTACCAATGTTATAAAATGGTGGTTTATTTTCCAATATGCTTTTAACCTTGGGAATGAACTTGTTGAAGGCTCTGCCCATTGTTTAGTTTGAGGCAGACTCCAAAGCTTTTATCTCAAGAAATTAGGCTTAACAGTCTGGAAAAATATGAGTTGGGAAAGGTTGGGGATCCATGGGGAGATCGATCTAGTGTGTTAGCCTGTTCTCATGCTGCTGATAAAGACATATCTGAGTCCTGCTAATGTGTAAAGAAAAGAGGTTTAATTGACTTACAGTTTCGCATGGCTGGAGAGGCTCACAGTCATGTCGGAAGATGAAGGAAGAGCAAAGGAACAACTTACATGGCAGCCAACAAAGAGAGATTGAGAACCAAGTGAAAGGGGTTTCCCCTCATAAAACCATCAGATCTCATGAGACTTATTCACTACCACGAGAACAGTATGGAGGAAGCTGCCACCATGATTCAATTAACCTCCATTGGGTCCCTCCCACACATGTGTACATTAGTCCGTTTTCATGCTGCTGATAAAGACTTACCCGAGACTGGGCAATTTGCCAAAGAAGGAGGTTTAATTGGACTTACAGTTCTGTGTGGCTGGGTAGCCTCACAATCATGGCAGAGGGCAAGGAGGAGTAAGTCACATCTTATGTGGTTAGTGGCAGGCAAAGAGAGGAGCCTGTACAGGGAAACTCCCACTTATAATATCATCTCATCCCATGAGACTTATTCACTAACAGGAGAATGACATGGGAAAAGACCCACTCTCATGATTCAATTACCTCCCACCAGGTCCCTCTCCCAACACATTGGAATTGAAGATGAGATTTGGGTGGGGACACTGTCAAACCATATCAATGTGGAAATTATGGGAGCTACCATTCAAGATGAGATTTGAGTGGGGACACAGACAAACCGTATCACCCAGCATTAGAGAAGACACTCATGCAGAGCCACTGCATCACCTGTTGATGGAGCAAAAGATAATCTATCTGGAATTTTTTTTTTTTGAGTCAGAGTTTCACTCCGTTGCCCAGGCTGGAGTGCAGTGGCACAATCTTGGCTCACTGCAACCTCCGCCTCCTGGGTTCAAGTGATTCTCCTGCCTTAGACTCCCAAGCAGCTGGGATTATAGGCACCTGCCATCATGCCTGGCTAATTTTTGTATTTTTAGTAGAGACAGGGTTTCCCCATATTGGCCAGGCTGGTCTCAAACTCCTGACCTTGTGATCTGCTTGCCTTAGCCTCCCAAAGTTCTGGATTACAGGTGTAAGCCATGGCGCCCTGCCTATCTGAAATATTTTAAAAGGAGCTACCTAAAAAAATAGGTGCAGCAAAGAGTCATAATCAAATTAATTATTTTTAATTTTGAGGCAGAGTCTTGCTTTGTTACCCAGGCTGGACTGCAGTGGCACAATCATGGCTCGCTGCAGCCTTAAATTCCTGGACTCAAACCATGCTTCTGCCTCAGTCTCCCAAGTACCTAGGACTACAGGTGTGCCCCACTATGCCCAGCTAAGTAAAAAATTAAAAAGCAACAAATGTGGTGAGAAAAGTGGCCAGTGTAGGAAACGCACATGCACACCAAACACATGTGTATGCGAATCTGTGTTGTTGGTGTTGGAGAAGAGGATGGGGTGGGCTGGAGACACAGGAGGTGGCATGCAGGACACTGACCAATGGCGAGGGTGAGCTGCCCTCAGCACGTCTTCCTTATGGTGTTGCAGGTGTTGTCAGGACTTGTCTACATGGGGCTCCTTGTGTGTTTTAGGGGAAAGGAGTTGGATTCTCCCTGCCTGAGGTGGGAGCTAGGGGGTCTCAGGATGGAAATGCCTCCCAGAAGACTGGGCATCCTATGAAATGCTGTCCTTCTCTGAGGCAAACTGTGACTCTCAAGGGAGTTGGAGAAAGGGGACAGAGCAGGACTTATTTGGAAAATAATTTCTTCATTAATTTCATTTCTATGGATGTTAAGAGAGAACTTCTTTGTGGTCTATTTTGGTGCTTGTTTTGCCTTCTGAAGCAGCAAGAATAGAATCTTTTTTTTTTTCTTTTTACTTAGAAGAGTTGAACATTTCAACTTTTATTTTAAGTGCAGGGGTACATGTGCAGGTTTGTTACATAGGTAAACTTGTATCATGAACGTTTGTTGTAGAGATTATTTTATCACCCAGGTATTAAGCCTAGTACTCATTAGCTATTGTTCCCTCTTCCCACCCTCCATCCTTTGAAAGACCCAATGTCTGTTGCTCCTGTCCCTGTGTCCGTGTGTTCTCATCATTTAGCTCCCACTTACAAGTGAGAAGATGTGGTGTTTAGTTTTCAGTTCCTATGCTAGTTTACTAAGGATAATGGCCGCCAGCTCAATCTATGTCCTTGCAAAGGACACAATCTCATTCTTTTTTACGGCTGCATAGTATTCCATGGTGTATATATGTCACATTTTCTTTATCCAGTCTACTATTGATGGGTATTTAGGTTGATCCCATGTCTCTACTATTGTGAATAGTGCTGCAATCAATAGAATCTTGATGAGTGGACTCATAAATCCTTCTTCAAGCCTTGGCTGCACTTTGAGTGACTGAATACTCACTGGCCCCACACTCTCACTGTTTGTATATTGAGGGACCTGGTGGAGTTCTTAGGAGAAGGGTAGGGCATGGGGCTTGGAATAAATTTCAAGATTAAATATGTCCTCGCCTTCTTCTCCTCTGTTATTAACACATGATGCTGCACATCTTTCTTGAGAAGATACTGAGTGAATTTGAGTGTCAAGTTACAGTCCCACTTTGCAGAAGGTGGATGCTGTGTCCCAAAGAAACAAGATGACCTTACTTTAGACAGGGTCACATTGTTATGGAGGGTGGGCCACAAAATGTAAAGAAGCATCTTGAAATTCAAATTAAGAAAAAGAATTTGGCTAAATCTCACCCATACAATATGCTTCATTTGCTCTAAAAAAATATGGACAACATGAAAAAATGGAGAGAAAGAGTTGCTATTTAACAACAGATTCCACAAATTGGGAGTTCTGACCCCACAGAGAAGCAGAACAGGGAAGGAAGTTTGCAGGACCCAGTGCAGGAGAGTAGGGGTGTGGGTGGGACGGATGCAGAGTGGCTGCCCAGCTGTCTCATTCTGACATTGTGCCTATGTGTTTCCTTTCCCATGAGAACTGAACAAGAATACACCATCAACCCTTGCTGTGACCAGGGTTTCCCTGCAGAGAAACCACTCAGAGAGGAGTGGTGCTCAAAGCTGAGCCGGTCACTCAGAGAGGGAGGAGCTTTTTAAAATGTGTGGTTCCTGACTTTGCCATTACACAAGTTACAGCAACCACAATTCACTTTTATGACAGTATATTTCCAAGATGAGTGTATCAGAGGGTCCATAAAAAAAAGGTGTGTTGTCAACACATTAGGAATAAAAGGAAAAAAAATTCTCAAATACCATCAAAAGTGAGTATTTTCCTTTCCTTAGTTTCAGAAATCATTATCTGCTCAAGAAATCAAGTGTCTTGGAGCAATGAATTTCCCAGCATGGGACATAATGAGAGGAAGGATGGCTGCCTGGAGGAGCAATATCTGATTTTCTAGGCAGAAGAACAACCAGGATGAGGGGCAGAATATGCCCTCCTGTTGCACAAATCTGCAGTGAATTAAGTGAAGAAGTGTTTATGTTGAATGACATCTTCTAACTCTTTATTTGCATAGTATTATCTGAGAAGACAGGGTTTCCTGCTAATGGCCACCCTATTCATCTCCCAGCTTGGCAGCTGCTCAGATTATAAAAGGCAAAAGAGAAAAGTCACAGTCTCACATCAGGCCATTCCCCACCGTGCCAGCAATAGACTATCTCACTCTGTGGGAAACGTCTGCTGCCCCTTTAATCCCACTTTGGGATGCCAAGGCAGGTTGATCACCTGAGGTCAGGAGTTCAAGACCAGCCTGACCAACATGGTGAAACTCTGCCTCTATTAAGAAATACAAAATTAGCCGGGTGTGGTGGTGCATGCCTGTAATCGCAGCTACTCGGGAGGCTGAGACAGGAGAACCACTTGAACCCATAAAGCACAGGTTGCAGTGAGCTGAGATTATGCCACTGCACTCCAGCCTGGGTAACAGAGTGAGACTTTGTCTCCAAAAAAAAAGAAAAAAAAAAAAAAAGATGAGGGACACTGAATGTGTGGTCAGGAGCAGGAAATGAGGACCATTATGTAAAGGTTGAGGCTTTTAGGAGAGAAAACCAGTGCTTCTTTCTATGCATTCTATTTGTGTTAACTTATTAATCACCACAATCTTCTTTGGCAATCAATATTTTCTTAGCCAGCTTTACAGATGTGGATCTGGAGCCTGATGCATGAAGTATTTCACCCAATTAGCATTCCTAAGATGTGAACCCAGAACAGGAACTCAAGTAGTTTGTCATCAAATTATTCTGTCTCTTGATAACAGACTTTACCAGGAAGAGCAGGTGTTATTTCTGGGATCCTGGTCCCCCATGAAATTTGTCTTTCTTCCTAGTTCTTATTCTAACGATTTTCTGCTCAGAGCTTTGCCTCTGGACTTGGTTCTCCAAAAAGATAAAGAAAATTTCATTTGACTTTTACTTCAATCTTTTCTGAACTTGTCTATTATTCAAGATACTTACTGAGAAGTAACCAGGGTACGTGCAACCCCTCTTGGAAGGTGATGGGATCTCAGGTTGAGACATATTTTGTTTTTAAACTTATGTGTGGAAATGCTCAGTTTCCCCAAGAGGGATAACAAGTTTAGGTAAACTCTACAAATTCAATAATTCTCTGATTGCAGTTGGCATATCAGAGCAGTCCAGGGATCCTGTTCTTTCCGTTCCTTTCTCACCAATTTTTTTCTATCCAATCTGAATGACAGCCTGAACATAGAATGTCCAGTTAGGAGAAAAGTATATATACACCTCACCCTCCAACATGCACATCAGCAAGTCTATCAGTCATTCTCACTGGGCAAAATGTTTGGCCTTAAACTAGCCATTATAATAATTACACTTCTCCCCTCCCCCAGTACTGATCCTTTTTAAGTGTCTTTACCTTGGCTCATGTCTTTGCAATTGAAAGTGTGCCCCAGCCCAGTTGCTGGGTCATTTACCTCCACTAATTAATAACGCACATCACTGTAAATAGATTTTTAAGACTGTAAATGAATGGGTCAGTTTAACAAAAGAGACATATAAAGTCTAGAGACATAAAATGTAGGTCCAAATCTAAAAAATAGTATAATTTAGTTTAAAGCCTGTTCAGCCTTTCCATTTCTTAGTTCTGTGTTCTTTCCATCATCAAAAACTAGAGTTTTTCCAACTTTATTCATTATGGCCCAAAGGAAAATATACATTTCATATATTATACACACACGTATATGCATAAAGTTAAAAAAGTCATATAGAAAATATTTTCCCTCACTTTTATAGAAAAGCAAAATAGTTTTATTTTATATCAAATGTGATTTTATTACTATTAGACTATTTCACCTTTTTTTGAGATGGAGTTTTGCTTTTGTTACCCAGGCTGGAGTGCAGTGGCGTGATCTCGGCTCACCACAACTTCCACCTCCTGGGTTCAAGCAATTCTCCTGCCTCAGCCTCCCCAGTAGCTGGGACTACAGGCATGCGCCAACACGCCTAGCTAATTTTTTTGTGTTTTTAGTAGAGACGGGGTTTCACCATGTTGACCAAGATGGTCTCGATCTCTTGACCTCGTGATTCACCTGCTTCAGCCTCCCAAAGTGCTGGGATTACAGGCGTGAGCCACCACGCCCAGCCCTATTTCGCCTTTCTTAATTTGAAAGTTGTGATCCACTAAATCATCATAATGGGCCGGCCGTGGTGGTTCACAGCTCTAATCCCACCGAGGCTGGTGGATCACCTGAGGTCAGGAGTTCAAGACCAGCCTAGCCAACATGGTGAAAACCCATCTCTACTAAAAAATACAAAAATTAGCCGGGAGTGGTGGCATGTGCCTGTAATCCCAGGTACACAGGAGACTGAGGCAGGGAGAATTGCTTGAACCCAAGAGGCACTCACTGAGCTGAGATCGTGACCCAGCACTCCAACCTGGGAGACAGAGCAAGACTCTGTCTCAAAAAAATAAAATAAAAATAAATCAATGTAATAACCCACTAATCATCTGCATCTATAGTTGGGAAATATTCCCTTGTTTTGTTTTTATGAAAGATGTGTGAAATGGACTGTAAGAGAGATAATATCTAATTCTTTTCCTCATGTGGGCATTAGTTAGTTAAGGACCTTATTCAAACTGTCGTATGTCTTTGGTTTGCAAGCTTTCATTTTGTCTCTTAAACATCTTTGAATTGATTTCCCTCCTTTGCTACCTATTTGTGTAAATAAAGTTTTAATGAAGCACAGCCATGTCCACTCACTCTGCAACAGCAGAGTTGGGCATTTAGAAGCCTATTGTATTTTCTATCAGGCCCTTCACAGGAAAAGGGCTGCTGACTCTTAATGTAGCGCTCCTTCTGGATTGCCAGGATAAGTGCAGGCCCATGTCCCCAGAGCTCACCGTGGGAACCCTGACTGCTCATCAGAAGCTTCCCCAATCACACGCAGGTGTCTACGCCTGCTCACACATCGACAATTGGAGAATTTGAAGAAAAACTTGTGTTTTCTCCCATGCTGTGGGTTTTATGCTCAGTATATCATATCCTTGTGGTGTTAGGAGGAAATGTGAAAAGGTAATGCCTAGCAAGAGCACCAGGGTATCAAAATCATGATCCATGTTTCCTCCCCTGGTCTATCCTGCCCTCGGGTGCTCCCACTCTGGTGAGGGGCTGCACAGCTGGGATTGGCTCCTACTCTCCCTCTGTGGTCTCACAATTCCAGGGTCCATGGAAACCCAATATGATGGAGATTAGAGGTATAATTCCAATGTGACAGCTACTTAGCATTTTAAAAAATTTGTATACATTTATACTACACAAACACAGTTTTGTCACATGGATATATTGGATGGTGGTGATGTCTGGGTTTAGGGTAATCATCACCTAAATGATGTACATTGTACCCATTAAGTGATTTCTCCTCCCTCATCTCCCTCCCATCCTTCCACCCTTAGAGTCTCCAGTGACTATTATTCCAATTCTATGTCTGTGCATATACATTATTTAGTGCACACAGTACACAGCTCATCTCATTTGACTTTTTCAAGGCTCTTGGGAAAGGTGAGGTAAGAGTTGGCATTTTCTTTATGAGTGGAGAGACTGAATGTGTATAATTTGACCAGCCTGGTAGATCTGCACTCACCACAAGGTGATGACGTCTTGCCGCCCTTCACCCATGGACAATGAAGTGGCCAAGCTGTGTGGTTAAGGACAACAGATAATTCAGCCTCACTGCTGGTGTCACGCACACCCTTCCCTGGAGGAAGGGCTGGGGGATGGTTAAGTATGGAAACTGGTTAATGCCCCAAAGAGTCAATGCACTGAGTTGAGATTCTTCCCTTGAAGCCTGGAAAGCTTTTACAAAAACCATCAATCTCAGCCCAACAAGGAAAGAGAGAAGAGACCCTGGGTTTTGAAGAAGGGGAATTGAGATGTTTCAGCAGGTCCTAAAACTAGAGTCAAACCTCAGTCCAGAACTAAAGGATTTTCGTCTCATCAACATCGGTAGATGCAGCTTATTTAGCATGACGTCATAAACTGGAGGAAGAAGAGCACAGACAGCTCATTAGCATGAGTTGTCTTGGAAAGCTTTGGGAACAAGTTCTGAATTAATTAAAATTTCATTTGAATAATGAGCACATGGTTATATTTATTCTATTCTCAAGCCTTTCTATAGTAACTGAGAAGGCTCCGCTCTGCAGAATGCATGGTGGCAGTGGCCCTGCCATATATCATTTGGAGGAACTGAGAGGATTATTTTTAACTCTCCGTTATTGAAGAAAACACCCACATCTGCAACATTGTGAGGGTTTCTATCAGCTGTTCAGATGAGAAATGTCTTGGGGTAGGCCATGCATCATTTTCTAATTATTTTGACACTGCTCACTGCCGTAAACACCTTGGGCATCTAAAATCTGGGCCATTTAATCTCCCTAAATTGTATGCTCTCAGTGGGACATGGAGTCCTTGTTTAATGCAATCTCTACTTTTATCAGGCAGTGAAACCAAGACAAATGGAATTCTGGTGGGTGCAGTAGGAGACCCCGCTGTGGGGAGAGGGTTATGACATGGAAAATGTCTAGGGGGCTTGATGTTAGCTAGGGGTTTGAGAAAAGATGGATAGTTTTGAAGTGAAAAACAATTATTTATTTGCTTACAGTTGCATAAGAAAGCTTGGAGTTTTTGTTTGTTTTCAAATAGGATCATTTGAGAGGCTGACAAAAGAAAGTTTGTTGTGACTATTTTCCATATGAATTTAGGACAGATGGTGGTGGAGTGATTGCACTGTCCACACAGGACGGAAAGAAGTCAGCCAGATTCCTGCACGCCTTCATTTTCACAATGCTGTGGTTCTTGCTGCATCTGGCAGTCTTTTTTCATTGAAACCATCCATTCCATTAATTCCAGGCCAGAGCCTGAACGGTGAATAAAAGCATAAGAGTGCCCGTTCACTTTAGTGAGGTTGTATTGTGACAACACACACAGCCCTCACAGAGACTCACACAGGTAGCATATGCCATCGGGAAATTACACCAGAAAAGTCAGTGCTGCCATACTGAGGTCAATTTCATATTTAACTTACATAGGCGGTGCTCTACATTTTGCATTCTATTTCATTTTTTGTGGAGATAATGTTTTGCCGTGTTACCCAGGCTGCTTTTGAACTCCTGGGCTCAAGCAATCCATCCAACTTGGCCTCCCAAAGTGCTGGGATTACAGGTGTGGGTCACTGCACACCCAGCCCACATTTTGCATTTTAGAATCTCAGGTCCTTTGTGAATCATGTACACTACCTCATTATGTAACCGGGGAGCGATCGGGTTGGGGGACATCCAGAAGACACTCCCAATTCCCCTATCAGAGGTTCTTGGCCTCTCTTACCCCCAAGAATGGGGAAAGGGCCCCAGAGATGCGGTGAGTTTGCCATTTGAATAAATATCATGGACCCAAAGAGTTTTGCAGAGAGTGATTTACTAGGCAGAGCGAGAGAAAGACAGAGAAGGAGAGACAGCTCCCACACTGCCCTGGGAGGGGGTCCAAAGGAGTCGGTATATGGAGGAAGCAGTGGGATTTTAACCCTTGAGTCATTCCCTCCCCATAAATGTTCTCGTCCAATGAGAGGAATTCTTTCAATCTTCCTGGAGTGATTGATCTTTGATTCTGATACTGGATTGGCTGCTTGTTCCACAACAGAGCCCCCTCCTCCCAGAGCTTTTGCATGCTTTTTGGACAAGGAAGCCCGCCTGGATTTTTCCACCGCCTGCGCACAGGAAAACCTAGACAAAGAACCTTACATTTGAAACCCCTCTGGTTCCTGGATGTTGGGGGTAGAGCCGGGAAACTCCTACCTTTGAAACCACGCCTCTTGCGGACCCAGGAAGAGAAGTTTTTATTTAACACAGTCTCTCGATTATAATAGAAGATGTTAAACAAGAAAGGTTAATTCACATAACATCAAGCTAAAGCTGGGAAATTTCAGGCTTTGTTCAGCCATTTCCCAGGTCTCCAAGCACCCAGGTTCTTTCTACCTTTCTCCTGTACCCAATGCATATTTATTGGTTGATTCTGGGTCCAGTCTCCTCATAGTCACAAAATGGCTGCTGGAGCTTCTCACAGTATACCCTCGCCTGCTTACTTACATTCAAGGTAGAAAACTGGCAAGTTTTACTTCTTTCTTTTTTATTTTTATTTTTTGGCAGGAAAAAGCTTTACATAAGCCTCAATTAGTGTCTTCTTAGGTCTGCCTGAGCAATATTGGGTCACCTGTCCATCTATAAAGGGCCTGGCAAAGTGAATCTTTATTGAGTATCTATTGTAAGATGTGGGCTAGGTCAATCAGGAGGAAAGAGCAGGGGACCTGTGGACAGGCACTCAAGAGGCTCTTCCAGAAAAAGCTTTTTAATCTTCGTTTCTCCAGAGAGAGGTCAATGATTAAGCTTCATCAGTCATCATCTCTGATAGTAATTCATTTACCATATTCCCTTCCTTCTGGAAGCATCTTCGGGTCTGATGAGACTGAGGAAGGGATTTTGGACCAGCAAAGCAATGAGGTGGGGTGTGGAGGGTTCCTGGTGAGGCTGGGCTGGAGCTTTAAGTCACGAGGACAAGGTTATGCAGAACTGCAGAGCGGAGGAGGACAGAGGCCTGAGTGCAGCTCGCTGACCTGCTGTGTTCTATTCAGGAACAACTTTTTTTTTTTTTTTTTCGAGACAGAGTCTCACTCTGTCTCCTAGGCTGCAGGCAGAGATGCAACCTCGGCTCACTGCAACCTCCACTTCCGATTCTCCTGCCTCAGCCTCCCGAGTAGCTGGGATTACAGGTTCGCGCCACCATGTCCAATTAATTTTTTGTATTTTTAGTAGAGACAAAGTTTCGCCATGTTGGCCAGGTTGCTCCTGAACTCCTGATCTGATGTGCTCCACCTGCCTTGGCCTCCCAATGTGCTAGGATTACTGGCGTGAGCCACCGCGCCAGGGCCAAAAACAACTTTAAAAGATTTAATAAAATTGGAAGTTCTCATATACGCAAATGAAAATTCCAAATTTTGTCATCCTGTGAAAAATACAGAAGACAGGAGATACTGGGCCTGTGTCAGCACCCGAGGGAACATCTGTCATGGCCTCAGATCCAGGTGGACCACCATCCCCAACCCCACACCTGTCATGGCCTTGGCTCCAGGTGCACTAGCATCCTGTAACCCCACACCTGTGTCATGGCCTCACATCCAGGTGCACCACCATCCCCAACCCCACACCTGTCATGGCCTTGGCTCCAGGTGCACTAGCATCCTGTAGCCCCACACCTGTGTCATGGCCTCAGATCCAGGCCTACCACCATCCCCACCCCCACACCTGTGTCATGGCCTTGGATCCAGGGTCATCATCATCCCCTAACCCTCACACCCCTGTCATGGCCTGGGCTCCTGGGCACACTCCCATCCCCCGACCCCTCACACCTGCTCCCCAGAACTCCGTTTTCCTGAAGCATATGCCACTCCCACCTCTCTCCTGGGCTGGGAAACCAAGAGACAGCTGCCATTTGGAGGAGGGGCACATGGAGCAGACCTGTGGCAGAAGCCGAACCAGAAATGCTGCTCCCTGCAGCTCATGGGGAGCTCCCTGCAGAGCTCCAGGCCTGGGGCCATGGAGTAAAATGGCGTTGCCCTCAAAATCCACAGTGACTGTTGTGCTGTGCTCTGTGAAAAGTCTCACCTGCAGCACTGATTCCTGGACGCTGCAAAGAGGGGGTCTTTGTGATCCCCGTTTTATAAATGAGGAGGCTGAGGCATGGGGAAGTTGAGTCACTCTCCTTCATAACCAAAGGAGGACTCAGTCCTGGGTCTGTGTGACCTCAGCTTCCAAGTCCTGGCAGAGAAGCCAGGTTCCAAAAACAGGCTTCAGCCTCTGGTGGACATTGTCTGATGCTGGGTGGGGATCTCAGGGACCTGACTCTTCTTTTAGGGAGGAAAAGCGGGGAGTGGTGGGTCTGGGAAGAGGGAGGCTGGAGGATGAGGGACCATGGCAATGTTAAGTCCAGTGTGATGCCTCCTATGTACAGGGACCCCCAACCGTGGGGGGTCATGGCTGCCCACCTCATGGTGGTTCTGATGGCAAATGGGCAAATACAGGAATGATCTCAGTGCAATTGCAGGCACGGTCAGTGCTCAGGAATGGCAGCCTGTGAGCTGGCTTCCTTTCTCTTAAAATCACCAATTTGTTTGTTGTCCAGCATGCCATCAGCCTATAGAGTCATGTGCCCCAGATATTAAATCCCTGTTAATTAAGAGGGTCAAGTTATAAGCTCGTTAACTAAACACTTGGTAAGCAAGTCTGAAGTAACAGCATACGCAAGAGCAAGAAGCATGAATGTTATAACCTCTTACACACAAAGAACATACGAGCAGGTCCCCATTAGTGTGGCCCCGAAAAGCTGATGGAGATTCATTCTTACCTAATTATTAAAAAGGTTGTTTTTCAATGTTGGTCAATCTTATTTGAATTACCAAGACTATCATATTTGACAGTACAAATCATTTTTTACAAAATTTGGTAATTCAAACCTTAATAAACATAGTCTTCTTTCCCTTAATTAATTAGCACTGAAGAGATTTAGCTGAACTTATGAGCCCTCCTTGGCATTTTCTTTGTAAAAAAAAACCGTGAGACCCATACAGAGGGACCCTGTAGCAGTCATTGGTGCTTGGTCATGTCCCAACTTACTGGGCACTTGTCTACTCTCTCAAAAGAGCTTGTTCTCCCTTGTTAACAAGAAATCTTATGTTATATAAAAGGATAACAAGAAGTTGTCTACCCTCCAGTTAAGATTTGTGTGCCAGCCTTTGTTGATGCAGGAGTGAGTCACGTGTTGTCTTGGAGAATGCCTGTTACACTTTTCATATTAAAGACAATATTAGATTTATAGCGTGGCACTGAGGAAGTTTCCAGACAGAAGTGTTTCTCTGCTCTCTAGGATGGATTCAGTTTGCTTCTAATGGCCACCAGAGATACTACCTGGGTAGATGAATACCAAGGGTCTCTTTAGTCTCTGTCAGCCCAGGGGTCCTGCTGCAATGGGCCTAAACTGCTGCCCTGACCACCCAGGGGCATGGGTCAGAGTTGGTCTGAGACACAGGGACCCCCACTCCCACTTTGCCCATGAAGGGACCATGCTTGGGCAAAAGCTGCAGTCCTGAACCCTTAGACAGAAGTGAGGTCAGAGCAGGGGAAGGAGCGTCCAGATAAAGCCAGCCTTCCCAGGAAAAACCCTTTTCTTTGGTGAGGGAGGAATGACCCTACCCACCTTGCTTGTTGTCTGGGAGGACAATATCTCAGAGTTTGATGTTTGAACTCACCCATTTTATAGCCACTTGGATAAAAGGCCAGCAGAATTGCAGAGACGGAGTCAGATACCCTTGGCATCTTCCAGCTGCTGAAAAACCCTGGTGCTGCCTGCAGCGGGCTGCCCCTCTGTGAGGAATTAAACATGTGCTGTTAACAGTGTTATTGGTGGGGATTCTGCTAATTGTAGTGACACAAAATGCTACTGGGACATACACACACACGTACGTGTTTTGTGTTAGAATCTGAATCCTGCCTGTGGTTTTGGGCCTGAGGCCAGGTCTCTCTGGGTTGAAAACAGATAGCAAATGTTAGAAATGTTAAAGCTTTCTGACCTTAAATGAAACCGTTTTCCTTTTCATAATGGGAAGGATTGAAAAATAACTAAAGATGAAATAAAATGTTCCACTCTGTGTATTAGTCCGTTTTCACAGTCCTGATAAAAACTACCAGAGACTGGGAAGGAAAAGAGGTTTAATTGGACTTAGAGTTCCATATGACTGGGGAGGCCTCAGAATCATGGCAGAAGGTGAAAGGCACATCTCATATGGCGGTGACAAGAGAAACCAAGGGAGATGCAAAAGTGGAAACCCCTCATAAACCCATCAGATCTTGTGAGACTTAATCACTAATGAGAAGAGCACGGGGGAAACTGCTCCCTATGATTCAAATTATCTCCCACCGGGCCCCTCCCACAACATGGCAGTTCAATTTATGGTGAGATTTGGGTGGGGAACAGAGCTGAACCGTATTAGTCTGTGATTCCGTGTTCTAACATTTTGTCTGGGACCACCTGAAATCACACTGCACATATCCCCATGGGGAAGATCCACATTTTGGCAAACACAGTTATAATCCAGTGAACAGGTCGATGTTTTTACTAGTACCAAGCGAGCCATGTGAACTATTTAGGCCCAAACAGAGAGTTTTAGAGGGTATTCCTGCTACCTAGCATAAATTAGTACAATGGAGTCTTAGTCACTAATACACGCGTGCACACACACACACACACGATTGTGGATTCCTCTGTCATTTTAGTACCACATTTAAAGTCAAGGAATGAGTGCATTGTTAATCATGGCCTTGATTACCTCAGCTTAATTTCAGAAACAAAAGTAATTGACATTCTAACCACCAGTTAGAATGTCAGTGAGGAATGCCAACATGGCATCTAAAGAATGATGAAATAATTCATATCTTTTAACAAGCACATTTATTGCAACTGGGGATTATCTTACGGACTTTCTTCAGCCTAATAGAGTGGTGTTGCAGAGAAGAAATCCCATGCAAAGAGCTTAGACTTCCATGCATTATTTTTCCTGAGAAATTAACCTGGATGCAGTGTTCAGGTTTCTCATGTAGCCTTTAGGGATTTCTGGAAGCTCCTGTTGTTCCCACACTTTCTTTCTCACTTTTCCTAAAGACAAAATTTACTAATTTTAAGCATTTTATGCAATGCTCATGACTTTTGTCATATTTGCTATAATGCAATATTTACCACAGTATAACATATAATGATATTTGTGTTATTTACTGAAAATTATCTTTAAACATGCCTGTTTAACTCTGATACATGTATTTTAAAAGGGAATGACAGCTGCACTACAATTGGAAAACCGTGATCACTTGCTGTAAGTAGAAGACAATTATAGAATAAATGTATCACAGGCAAAACATTTTGCTTAAATTCTCTTGTCTGCTTATGGGTTTGAGGCTGAATCCTGCCTCCTTTTGGTAAAAAGGAAGGTTAGGTAAGTGTCAGATTGATGTTACAGACACAGAAGCAACCACAGACTGAGACTTCCTATTCAAGGTAATCAGAAAAGCCCACTGTGTATCTGCAAGGAACCACTTCATTACTGTGCTCTTACATGTTATTTAAGTTTCAGTTACATCACACAGAAAACCATCTGGCTTGCCATGTGAAGCTTCAGAAATACACGTCCGTGACTTAGTTTCTGATATTACCAGATGCACATGCGGATGGGCAGCCCTAGCCCGAAGGGAGCTAAAAACTAATGTTATTAAACATTAGTCTAAAAACTGATGTGATTTTATTCCCCTGGGCCAAGGCTTGGTCTAGGGGTGGGGCATGAGTCCCAGTTCTAGCCACTGAAAGACAAAGAGAGACCCTCTGGAAATTCTTGGAAGATTGTTTTTTTCCATGATAAAATCAAATACAATGAATGAAGCCTCTTCTTTTACCACATGTAGAGTCACAATGTGAAGAGCTGATGTCTGGTGCTGTGGCAGCCATTATGTTACCATGAGGTACGTACCTTCTAAGTAAACCACTATGCAGAGGTTAGAGGACAGGAGGACTGAAAGAGCTTGGAACCCTGGTGCCATATTTGAGTTTCTGGACCAATGTGAAGTTCACCTTCAGATATCTCTCTATTTTATTATTATTTTTTTGAGAAAAGATCTTACTCTGTCCCCCAGGCTGGAGTGCAGTGGCATGATCTTAGCTCAATGCAACCTCTGCTTCCCCGGCTCAAGTGATCCTCCCACTTTAGCTTCCTGAGCAGCTGGGACTACAGGTGTGTGCCACCATGCCCAGATAATTTTTGTATTTTTAGTAGAGGCGGAATTTCATCATGTTGCCCATGCTGGTCTTGAACTCCTTACCTCAGATGATCCGCCCACATTGGCTTCCCAAAGTGCTGGGATTACAGGTCTGAGCCACTGTGCCTGGCCACCTCCAGATATCATAATAAATAAACACCAAGAATCCTTATGTCCCTACCCCTAAAGAACATGGACATGTTTGCCGAGTAGTTAAACACATTACACATTTAGAGCGAATACATTTAGAGCAATACACTGGCTAAGATTCGTGGTTATCCCCAATGATTATCCTGTAGCACATACAACCGGCATGATTTTCTTCTCCTTAATCAATACGAATTCCAATTATCTTCTAGAAACTGCTCAAGATTTAATTCCAGGGAGCAGAAGTCAGGGAAGTGTTTTATGGATTACAATTCGTATGGAAGTGACTCTGATAAAATAAAAGCTCTGCAGCAAACACACACACACACACACACACAATCTTTAAATCATTAATTTGGATTTAGTCAGGGAAAGAGAGTCAATACAAGTTTTACAGGAAAATCGGAATTAGCGCTTACGCAAATACGGGTTGAGTTGTGGGAGAGAGGTTTTGAAGGCTACAGTGGGGGATTCCAGACAAAGGTGCTGATTTTCAGATCTCTTCCTGCAGCACTGAAGAAGCAGGACCTCAGGAAGAAGCTCCATAAACTGCCAGAGTACAATGGAGGCTCCTGGAGAGGATGGTGAAGCCAACACTCCCCTTGGCAGAATGGGGTCCAGGGGTCGATGATTTCTGCTTCTTTCTGCCTACCAAATCACTCGTGAGTTCCCCTTAAGCCAATCTCTAACCAGTATGCCCAGAGCCAAATAGACCAGGGAAATGTACCTCCCAGCCTTAGAAGAAGATGGTGGGACTGAGGTGTCAAGAGGAAATGCAGCGCCGATATACATGTACCAAGGGAAGAGAGAAAAATGTTCAAAATTACATTTAATTAATTCATCCATTCAAAATGTGCTTAACAATCCCATGGTCTATACCAGTGACTGTCTTGTAATGGGATATAGCCATGTACAAACTAGGCACAATCTTTGCCATTATTCGGTTTATTGTAGCAGTTGTTGCTGTTAAGCCTCACTGCTCTCATTGCAAATGTTGATGGTCGCTGTTACGTCTGTGAAAATAAAAAGCATGACCTTTGGTAGTTGTTTGCTGTACAGAAGCCTATTTTACTATGTTTGATGCAAACTTCTATCTGACCTTAAGCTAATGGGAGCTTGTAAAGAGGTGGAATCGCATGTAAAGTTTGAAAAGACAAGAAAAGAGAAAAAGATAGGGAAGAGATGAGGAGGGGAGGAGAGGGGAAGAGAAGGCAGGGAAGGGAGAAGCAACAACCACACGTCTTTATTTCTTGTTAGCTCCATTTACGGTCTTTTGTTTCCTTCTCAGAAAGCAGGCTTCAGTGGGCTCAGTTTCTTCCCACCTGAAATGCTTCACCAAAGTGACAAGAAGTGCAAGGTTATGAGTTAAAGGTGATAAAATCTGAGGACTGGTTATCACATTTGAATTTTTCTTTTTATTTCAGGAGTCGGTTTTCACTGCCAACCAACGAGATTACTCCCGCAAAGCAACCATGTTGAAACGATCCATTCGCTGCATTTTGGTTATTTGCTAGGAGCAAGTACCTTTTCTGTTTTGTTTTTGCTTTTAGAAAATAATTCGGTAGGCGGTGGTGGTTTTCCACCTCATGGAAAGAAGAAAGGTAGTAACTCTACTGGTGCAGTCAGTCCTCTGACTTGTGCTAACAAAAAAGAATGCTGAAAGAAAAGGGAAATGAACACTATTTTCAGGCAGGCTCTCCATGTTTGTTTTGACACTGTTATAGTTTTCCTTTAGCAACTGTTGCAGCAAATACCTGTATTTATGTTCAGATTAAACTGAGAGAGCAGGGACTGCTAGAGCCAGCAATTTCTGGGCTGCAAATGCAGGAGAGCGCCAATGAATTTCGGATTCTTAAAGGTTTTTGCTGTAGTGAATTCACGACACAAAGCATTTAAAGGGAAACGTATTAGAGAAGAAACATATCCTAAATGAGAATTACTGAGGACTGGAGATTCTTGTCATTTATGGCATTAGTTATAGAACTTTACCCAAGCCTGTAATATTTGTTCTGCTACCGTGGTGTGACCGGTAAAATGAAAAGGTATGTCAGGGGAGTTCTCAACCAGCATTCTTATTTCTTCCATCTTCTTATATTGCTGGGAGGATTCTGCCACTGAAGGGCTAGAAATTAATATCACACTCATTTGATATGAAGAGTAAAAGCCAGTTTATGAGTCAGAGACATTTTGGTCCCAGAACAATAACTCTATTGATTGAGTCAAATGTGTTTAACTCCAACAGTAAGACCTCCATCTGCGTGAAATAACCATGTCTGTTAATTGTAAACAGGAGCATCTTCGAAAGCTGAGCTAGAGGGGGAACAACTGGTAAACCAGATGTCCCAAATTTCTAGGTTTGTACATTGTAATTGTTCTAGACTTGTGTGTGGCTATTGGTAAATTGAGATGGTTCGATATCTCGCAGATATTGGGAGATATGTCCAGAGTTCCCAAGTTAATTTATTACTGAAGTTAGGATTTCACTTACTGTGAGATTGGAATGCCAACCAGCTACTGAACCAAATGTGTGCCTAGGGGCCATTTTGAGACAATTTGCTGAATATTAAAAGTACAACCGATAATGTTTCTCTCCACATCCACAATAGCACTTAGAGGAAGCATCTGGGATTGAGCCATTTCACATCTGTCTAATCACATAACGTGATGGGCCCACTGGCCTACGGACATGGTTGCACATCACCATGGGTGGAAATTAAATCAGAGTTGGCTCAGGAGAGAGATGAAGAGAAAGTGCACGTAGATCATTGGCTCAGATAAAATACTCTGTTTCTAGAAGTCACAAAGAGTGGAAATTGGAATATGTAAATTAAAGAAAAACAGGTGAGAGTTCACCTGAACCCCAGTCACACACCCTGTAGAGCTTGCTTCTTTTCCACCATTTGATGTGGCCATACTCATTTTACTTAACATATCAGACACTTCTCAGTCCCTTTAGTGTGCCTGTGAGCAGCTGCAGTTTGAGTTTCTCAGTTAGTAAGGTTTGCCGTTTATTCAAGAGCTACTGCTAAAAAAAAATCAGGTCTAGTCAAGAATATAGAAAAGTGGAATTATGCATAATTATACATATTTTTCTAGGGAATATAATAGATGTTCTTATGATCTTATAATGTGAAAATATAAAGGTAAAACTCTAGCTTCCTCTCTTCTGTCTTTCTGGTCTCATTATAGGCTATTTTCTTCTGCAACCATGTACCAAATTACTACATGTGGAAGCTGTGAAACTGAAGGTTCTGTAAAACTATAAAGCCAGAGAACTTACGACTGACCCCTCCTTACAGGGAGAGAGATGGAAGAATATTAGGCTATTTTTAATGTTAAGCATCTGATTTTTCAGTCCTTAGGATTCAAGTCCACAATGGAAGAAGAACATTCATTTGGTGCAAGTTGGTGATTGCAGAAGCCCAAGGAGTGATGTCAACACTCGGCTTCACCTGAGAACATGGACACGGCTGGTGAGGGTTCAGGAGATGCTCATAGGAGGTCTTCATATGTGCCCTGGACCCCGGCTTGCCTTCCCACCCAAGAGGATGTGATTCAGCCAAGATGTCCCAGAGTCAGCTCTCTGCTTATATTTGTTCTGCACTGAAGCTGATCATCTGAGAAACCCAAGAGGCGTTTAATGCAGTTAGGAAAGGGGGGGATGGAAGCCATAAATTCCTTTTCATGTAGCAGAGTATATACATAGTACTCATTCTGTGACATTTGGGGCATAAACAAGAGTAGTTGAAGGAATGTGAAAATACTCCAAAGGACTTTTATCTCTATAAAAATGGTATAGGGACAGCACACACTTGGTTGTGATGACGTACTCTGTTTAGATTTACTACTTGCCTTTTACTGATTTTTCTGTGCCACAGGCTTTAACTCCTGCAGGCTAAATTTCTCAGTCCCTTCTGCTCACTGATATGGGGAAGGTTTGGCCAAAAGTGGGCAACTGGTAGGAAGAAGGAGGAGGGAATTCAGGGGATTGTTGAGCCCTTTCTCTACTCTCGATAGTACGGCTGGCACTGGCTCTGTGTTCTTGGTTTCCATCTCCCATCAGACAATTCTTCCCTTTATGGTCCTACTCCTACCTGGACACTTTCCAGTTGGATTCCAGTTCTGGGGCTGTTCCCTCCTTCTGAGCTCTAAGTCCTTCCCATTGGCTTCAACTCCTGGGCTCCGCTAGCATCACCTCTCCCCATTGTCCCTACAGGGCTGGGGTTCCAGTGGTTATTAATGTCTGTGTTGTATCATCTTTCCTGAATTTCAGCTCTCTGGCACCAGTTCCCCAAATAAAATTTCCCCCATTTACCTACCTTCTGTGAGTCTGTTTTCCTGACATGACCATATTAAGTATACCCGATGTATTTGTGAGTTTGGGATGATATCACAATGTGTGGTAGACTGGGTGGTGTAAAAACAGGAATTTATTTCTCATTGCTCTGGATCTGGGAAGTCCAAGATAAAAGTACTAGCCAATTCTGTTCCTGATGAGGGCTCTTTCCTTGCCTTGTAGATGGCCACCTTGTCACTGTATTCATACATGGTGAAGAGAGATAGACAGCAAGCTCTGTGCTGTTGCTTCTTATAAGGGCACTAATTTCCTCATCATGGCCCCACCCTCTTGACCTCATCCAAACCTAATTTTCTCCCAAAGGCCCCATCTCTGGATACCATCAAGTTGCAGCATGAGATGGTGCACAAACACATGTGGGACTTAGTGTCATCACCTGACTGAGCATGAGATCAGGAAGTCATGAGGGCTGTATGTCATCACCACCTCCCCACACAGTTTTCCCCAAATGCCAGTGATTTGGGTAATCCCATCATAGTTTTTTATCATGCCACTCAAGAGTTTATTCATAATTGTGAACTTCCTGTCCTGTTGTTAATGTTTTATTCTTTAAATGGACTCAACATGTTTTCTTAAAAATATTTCCCATTTCAATTTGTAGATGTTTTTGAAGTAGAAGAAAATTGACAAGTTGCACAGCTTACATTTTACAAATTCCATATACTCAGAACAAGAAATAAGATATTACCATGCACCCCCTCCCAGTCACTAATTCCCCCTAAGAGTAACAGTGGCCCTGATTCTTTGCTCTCGATCAAATAGAAGAATGAGGAAATGTTATGAAGGGGTTCCCTACCAAAGAAACTGTCCAAATAACTACTAATCACATTATATGTTCTCAACCTTCACCAGGGAAATTCAATACAGCATCTCTATATACTCACCACAATGACTAACAATGAAAAGACAAATGCTGGCAACCAAATTTTCCTTAAACTGCCGCACACATGCCCTATAGTTGGCACATCACTTTAGTAAACTCTTTGGAAATATCTATCAATGCTTGCACATATGCATATCCTATGACCCAGCAACTCTAAGGTACACACACAACCTAGAAGTACATGCAGTTTATGATCTAGAATGCCCACAGCTCTACATGTAAAAAATAGGAAAAAAAATGGCATGAACAATAGAATGAATAAAATGTAATATATTTACATAATGATGAGATTAAAAGATCCAACTATACAGCGTATTATAAATATTTAACCCAAAAAGCAGTCTTAAGAGTATATGCTTTTGACTGCTTTTAAATAAATACATTTAAAAGGAAATTTTCTATTGCTACCAGAAATGGAAAATCAGAATCACTTAAAAGAGCAAACCTCCCCCCAAATTATTAAATTCTCTAAAAAAAAATTAAATCCTACTTATATTTGGTTGCCTACCAAATTTCCTGCACTAAGACCTCTTTGTTAAAAAGGTTTTCTAGCATAAGAGAGGTTTTTTGAATATACTAGCATTAAAATGAGACTTTTTTTCTTATAGTCGCATGAGGCATTGAAAGAGAACAGGAAATGAAATTGCCTAATGAGTCCTCAGACAACAACAACTAAAAGTCTTGAACTGTGACAGCAACTGCTACTATTAATAGCTCCCATCCCTCCAGTGATGTGAGTCTGACATTTTATAGAATAAAGTGAGCGTGGCTGGTTAAGAGTGATCATTAGTTCCTGAGCGTAACAGTGATATGGGTTCAAGGCTCTCTCTGCTTGATGAATTCATTCCTCTTGAAAAGCCAAATGAGACTTCTTCATGTATCAAAGAACAGACTGTGGCTCCACGTTGTGTGCCCCCTCTCTCACTCGCCCTTTCTCTCACTGGCTCATTCTGAGAGAAGCCAGCTGCCATGCTGTGAGCTGCCCTGCAGAGTAGTTCAGGGACTCAAAACCGAAGGATGCCTCCAGGCTCCAGTCAATGCGGAACTTGGGTCCTCGGCCCAACAGCCCATGAGAAATGGAATGCCCTGAAGCTACTGAGTGCATTTGGAACTGGATCTCCCTGAGTAGAGCTTTCAGGCAAACCTGGATCCCCAGCCACACCAGCCCAGCTCTCATTTCACTTGGCTCCATGATCAGCAATGCATCCTCTCATGAGGACTTGGAGTCTGTGAGCAAACCTTCAGAAGTGAAGTGATAATCAATCAATTATTCTTTCTCTGAGTTTTCAATTTTCATACTGTGCCTCAGTTTCCTCATTTGTAGAAAGGATGTGACAATATCTATTTCACAAGTTGTGAATATATCAATAAAGTGCTTAGAATAGGGTCTGAGACACAGTATGTGCTTAATGGGTCTATACTATTACTATTGTATCATCTATTATTTAAATGCTGTTTCCTTTTCTCTTTTTTATTTTGATTTTTCACATCCATTCCAACATCTAGTGTTTTCTGACTTTTTAATAATGGCAGGTTTGGCTGGGGTAAGGCGGTATCTCACTGTGGCTTTAATTTGCATTTCCCTGATGATTAGTGATGTTCATGTTCATTGGCCATTTGTATATCCTCTTTTGAGAATTGTGTATTCATGTCATTTGCCCCCTTTTTTGTGGGATTATTTATGTTTTCTCTTGCTTTTATTTTTGGGTTCCTTGTAGATTCTGAATATTAACCCTTTTTTTAATACATAATTTGCAGATATTGTCTCCCATTCTATAGGTTGTTTGTTTACTCTGGTGATAATTTATTTGCTGTGCAGAATCTTTATAGTTTAGGTCACATTCATTTATTGTTTATTTTGTTGCATTTGCTTTTGGGTTCTTAGTTACAAATTCATTGCCTAGGCCAATATCCAGAAGAGTTTCTTCCTAGGTTTTATTCTAGAATTTTTATGGTTTCAGGTCTTAGATGTAAGTCTTTAATCCATCTTGAGTTGATTTTTACATATGGTGAGAGATGTGGCTCCAGTTTTATTCTTCTACATGTGACTATCCAATTCTCCTGGCAGCATTTATTGAATAGGGTGTCCTTTCCCCAATTTATGTTTTTGTATGCCTTGTCATAGGTCAGTTCATCATAAGTATTTGGTCTTTTTGGGGGGCTAATCTGTTCCATTGGTCTGTATATCTACTTTTTTTTCAGATTCTTCTTTTACTTGAAAGAGATTTCAGAAGAAAGTGGTTTTTTTTCCCCATGTCTCTTACCCAAAGTAGATGAAGCAAGCTAGACTGAGAGGGCCAATTGTTTCCAGAAAAGTAGAACTTATGCTTCTTTGTGAAAGTAAGGAGTATCCCTTAATGTTTTGCATGCCAAAAAAAAGTGTTTCTTTAGAACAACCAGAATGTTCCACTCACTTATATTCTTTGCCAGGTTCTTGCAAGCACTAGAACTGGAGGTGCCTGGCCCACAGCTTCTGTGTCTAGAGACCAAGGGACCCCACACAGCCTCCAGTCCAGCTAGATTCTAGAGCTTTCCAACTTCACCTGAACACAGGGTTCCTGAAACAGACATCGGGTTGGACACACATATAGGTCGAGATCAACGTCGGAGGTTTTCTTATTCTTTCTACTCCTCTAAGCTTAGATGAACCACATACATGCTTATTTGGGGATAATATATTTTTAAGTGAGTTGTTGGGATCTCATTTGGCCCAAGAACAAGTTAAAAATGGTAGTGGATCGCCTTCCCTAGGGTTTGGCAAAACTGGAGTTTATTCTTTTTCCGCTCTGCAGAATGCCCAGTGTCTGGGAACATGAGGAATTGTATTATTTGGGACTGATGATTGCATTTTATAGAATGTATTGACAGGCATTAAATAGGAAAATAAGAGTTGCAGAAAGATTAAATCTGTCTTGTGCTAATGAGAATTTTCTGTGTATTGCTTTCTGTGTCAATGTGCTTTTCCTCAATAGGCAAGATTTGTTTAAAAAGATACAGATAAAAGTAAAAGGAGGAAACATCAAACAAGGCTGCCAGATCCACGTGGATAGTCAGATCCACGGCTGTCTTTGGTTTAAAGGCTGTGTTTAATCTGCCACAGGGTTCCATAGACAGCTCCTGATTAACACATTTGAGTTTCTACTTTGCAATTTGCTTTATCATGTCTGTTCTTTTCTTTTATCTTTCCACATTTGTATATGCAGTGTCTCCTACCTGCCAAGCATGATACTAGATGCTGAGAACACATTGGTGAATTCAGTGTGATCCCCATCCTTATGGAGACGCAGAGATCATCAGGGCTCAAAGAAAATGCAATGATTAATACTGTAATATCATCTCCTATGAGACAAGCAATTTTCTGAGTATTTTGCATATGTTAACTCATTTAATTCTCAAAATAATTCTACAATAGGTACCGATGTGATCTACCCCTTTGTAGAGATGAGGAAAGGAAGTCACAGAAGGGATTAGTAACTCACCCAAAGTCCTTCAGCTGGTAAGGCTTAGGAAGTGATCAGTGGTATGAAGACCAAAGCGGTATAGGGCGTTAGGGAACTGGGGAGAAGAAGAGTCTTCGTACACAGAGTGGACTTTAAGTCAATGATATTGGAAGGTAGATCTGTAAGAAATGAAAGAAAAATAAGCAAATCTGGTAATAGACTGTTTCAGGCAAAGGAACAAGGAGTGAAGGGACGTCCTGCTCAGCGGATTACAGGAAGAGAAAGAGGCTAGAGGAGAAGAGGGTGGTGGGCAGGTAAACGAGTGGCAGGGGGTGAGGCAGGACAGGTGGCAGATGCAAGTCAGTAGGATCCCAAACGCCTCCTTAGAATTTTGGGCTGAGTGTGAGAAAAGGCAACAGAGGTTCCTGAGCACTGAGAAGGTGTGAGGCAATTCCTGCCTCCCAGGCCTCTCTGCTACTTTTGGGAAGAAGGTGCATGGAGGAAGAGGAGCAGGAGGAGGCTGTTCTGTCCCCAGAATGGAGGTGAGCACAGGGCACCAGGGCAGTGTTAGAGAAGGTGAGGAGTTGTGGTTGGGTGTGGGGTGTGTTTCAAATGTGGAGAAGCAGAAAATATTTGGTGAGGAATATTCCTGCTAGTAATGTGCAAAGAAGAATGTCCCTTAAGATTCAGTGAAACACATTTGACTTATTTATGTTAGCTACCTGGCTAGTAATGTCCCCAGATTCGGTGCTGAGCAATTGGATGACAGGTGGAGCCATTTATGGGGAGGAGAATGTTTGTGGGAGGAAATAAACTTGGGGAAGGGAAAATGAAGTGCACGAAAACTGCGTAAATGGTAGAGACAAAGTTCAATTTTAACTTCATTCATTTTCAGAAGGGGCAGCAAAATCTAAACAGGAGAACATTTGTACCAAAAAAAGGATAATAACATCAATACTAGTTCACCCTTACATGGTGTTTAAATGTGCCAGGCATAGGTAGAAAGGCTTCACAGGTATCAGCTCCCTTCATTCTCACGGTGGACACCAGCGTCCCCATTAACAGATGGCAGAGGTGAGGCACTGGTTGACTATGTTGTTTGAAACTAGTCACAGGGAGAAGGCGGAGGCTTGACGTGCACCCAGGCGATGAGGGAAGACAATCTATTATTATTATTATTATTATTATTACTACTTATAGACCAGCCTGTCAGTTTTTCTTGAAGACTTATTGACTTTAGTTAATTTAAATATCCAAAATCTTCCATTCTTAGCTAAACAAATCTTTTCATGCTAGACATAACAAGGCAGAGTTCATTTCAGTTTATAGTGATGGTTGAGGAATTCTACATCAATCATTATTTTGAACTAATCCTACTTAATTGAATTTATAATGTAATGTAGGTTGCTAAGTCCTTTCACATGAGCACGAGTAAGGTGCTTCCATTGTTACTGGAAAAAAATAAATTTAAAAATTTATGTAAGTTTTAACTACACGATATTACCCAAATATATATATATATATATATATATATATATATATATATATATATATATATATTTCCATATATGTATGGAAATTCTGATGTGTGTGTGTGTGTGTGTGTGTGTGTGTGTGTGTAAATTCTAAAGTCCTCCTGCCTTCCCAATTTTGTCTTTAAACTTAATTGTTTTCTCTCCAAAAACTCCAGAAGCTGACTCAGAGGTAGCCACTGCTGTTAGAATGTATTTTAAGGCAAAAGCTGATGAATTCAAACTCATTTAAAAATCCTCCTTTAGGCAAAGTTCTGAACTCTCACGACTCATTTTACCGACTTTTCCTTTAAACTTTAATTCAAATTTGGTGATACAGAGGAAGTGTGGTTGTTTATTTTTTCAGCCACTTTTCCACTGAGCCTTTGTGACAACTATTATGTAGGACAAAGTCATGATTCTCCTTTTCTCCTGAAGAAAGGGAGTCTGATACTTTTAAAATAATCCATCATTTGAATTGCATTCTCCACTTCTTACTGTCTCCAGTAAGAAGATGTACTTAAATGTTTTTTCTTTTATCTTTCTTTTTTTTTTTTTATACTATAGGTTCTGGGGTACATGTGCAGATCATGCAGGATTGTTGCATAGGTACACACATGGCAATGTGGTTTGCTGCCTCCATCCTTCTATCACCTACATCTGGCATTTCTCCCCATGTTATCCCTCCCCAAACTCCCCACCCCCTGCTGTCCCTCCCTTGCCCCCCACCAACAGACCCCAGTGTGTGATGCTTCCCTCTCTGTGTCCCTGTGTTCTCATTGTTCAACACCCGCCTATGAGTAAGAACATGTGGTGTTTGATTTTCTGTTCTTGTGTCAGTTTGCTGAGAATGATGTTTTCCAGGTTCATCCGTGTCCCTACAAAGGACACGATCTCATCATTTTTTATGGCTGCATAGTATTCCATGGTACAAATGTGCCACATTTTCTTTGTCCAGTCTATCATCGATGGGCATTTGGGTTGGTTCCAGGTGTTTGCTATTATAAACAGTGCCGCTATGAACATATGTGTTCATGTGTCTTTATAATAGAAAGATTTATAATCCTTTGGGTATATACCCAGTAATGGGATTGCTGGGTCAAATGGAAGATGTACTTATGTTAATTCCACAGGAATGATTCAGGGATTTGTCTTAGCCCTTGGCTTTAGTTAAATGATCAGAGGTAGAAACTCTAAGGAAAGCTGCTATTTCACTATTTAACTTTTTATTACCCATGTGTCTAAATCTTCAAGGCATTATGGTAAATAATTTTGCACCAATTTTCCTCCCATAAATAATAGGCTTTATTCTCATGACTGTCTCCCTGGTCTATAGACTATGGCTCATATAGAAATTTCTCTAAAATAATGGCATCTTGAGGACAATTTGGGGAGGGAAGGTAGACCATGAGAAGAACAAAAGGATATTAAAATATATCCCCAAGTTTCTGCAACGTACTTGCTGGGATCAGGGAAGTATTTTAGGTACCTTTACTTTGTACTTAATCCTTGGCCCATTATAGGTGTTTAAAACAAAGGAAGATCGAAGAAAACATTCCTTAAATGCTTCTTGACTTTTTTCCATAGAGACTCATACAAACAGAGCTGCCCATGCCAACACTGCTTTGGGATTTAAATGTATGGGGATATTTCAAAATATTTTCATGTTCAAAGAAAATAACGTCTGAGCTAGTAAAAAAGAGTAACTGTGTGTCAGGCACTATCTTGGTGCTCTGTGTAGTTTACGCAGCAAATCAACCCAATAGTCTTTGGTTTTATCATTTTATAGATGATGACAGTAAGGCTTAGAGAAGGTCAGTGAGTTACCCTGGGTGTCAGGGCATGTTAGTGGTGAGGTCAAGGCTTATATCCAAACCTTCTAAATCTAGAATTAGAGATCTTACTCATGAGGCTATTTAAAGCTGGCTATCTCATTGAATAAGTTTAAAATATCACAACTTCCCTATCCAACCAAGCACAAAAGATCAGAGAGTAGAAGATTAGAGGCAAGCAGAAGCTGTTGTTTTCTCGGTTGTGAGGTATCCCAGCCTTGAAAACATTGTTAACAATTACACATGTGACTTAAAAAAAAATTCAGCCTCTTAGGGATATTCCCTTTGGTTCCTAAAATGCAGTTAGAAAGTAGTATATGGATGGCCTCAAAAAGAACAATTGAAGTAGAAATTTCATCCACAGGAAGGGATCAACAATGAAGATATAACAGCAAGCTTTTCTGGGTCCTGAAGGAAAGAAACACTCTGAGTTCACATATCTTATATTGATGGGAAGAACATATTTGAGATTCATCCATATTTATATCAAGTAACGTATTAGAGCAAATGTCAGTTTTTCAGTCTCTCTTTCTTTTTAACTTAACATGCAGAAAAGTAAATGATCCATAAAGAAAAAGAAATGATATTTTTCCACCATGAAAGTTTTAAAATATGCAAACCTTTTGAAACCTAATAGAGCAGTTTATAAAGTGAGATTCGTGCATTTTCTTAACAGAGATTTTACAAGGTTTTATAAGGGTTTTGATTGGTGCAGAGTGTTCAACGTTTTATTGTATTGCATTTAGAAACCTATTCATCGGGTGACTCACACTTCATAGCATTGACATTTCATAAATATTTGCTGTGTTGGGGTAAAGACTAAACACTAGCAGATTTCTAAATCCATAAAGACTGTAATTGAGGACAATCAGGATTATTCTTCTAAAGCTGTATTAGTCCATTCTCACACTGTTAATAAAGGCATATCCAAGACTGAGTAATTTATAAAGGAAAGAGGCTTAATTGACTGACAGTTTAGTATGGCTGGGGAGCCTCAGGAAAGTTACAATCATGGCAGAAGAAGGAGCAAACATTTCCTTCTTCAGATGGCAGCAGGAGAGAGCAATGCCAAGCAAAAGCAGAAAATGGAAAAACGACTTACAAAACCTTCAGACCTTGTGAGAACTCACTCACTGTCAGAAGAACAGCCTAAGGGTAACCACCCCATGATTAGTTACCTTTCAGTGAGTCCCTCCCATGACATGTAGGGATTATGGGAACTGCAGCTCAAAAGGAGATTTGAGTCAAACCATATTAAAAAGCTATCTGTAATTTTTCTGATTAAAATTTTAATTTGAAATTGAGGGCATAGTGCTTAGCTAAGGGATATTTAATCATTATTTGGGTTTGTCATTTATTAGTTTAAATTAATGCTAGCTGCAGACACAGATACACCTTTAAATCTCTATGACTTCACCCAAAAAGAGTCCAGTTAGCTGCAAGAATATGGGGAATTCTGCTCCACACAGTCACTGAGTTTCCAGGCTCATTTCATTTTATGACTCTGCAAGCCCCTAAGGTCTTAACTGTCCCCAGCTGAGTTCTGCACATCCCTCCAGACGGCGGGGAGACAAAACAGGAAGAGTGTTATATGGGAAGATTTTATGAACTAAGTCTAAAAGTAACACACATAATTTCTGCCACATTCCATTGGACAGAACCTAGGTACATGATTTGTCAAACTACCAAGAGATTGGAACATGTAGTGTAGCTGTGTGCCCAGAAGAAAATGGCACTGGGTTTTGAACATCAGTATGTTCCACAGTTTCCAGCTATATATCTGGTGCTGTGAATTGACATTCCCAACACAACATGTAGAAAAAAGATGCTCCCAGTTTCTCTGACACAAGAGTATGAATACATGAACTTGCCTCTACCATTCAGACACCACAGCATGAGGCATGACTGAGAAGCAAAGAGAAGCAGAGAGCATCTGTTTTGCAGTTACGGATGTCAGAAGCAACACATTCTGGAGTCATGAGTAGTGCTGGGGGCTTCCACATTATGTCAGAGACATTGAGAGTGTTAGCAAGCAGGTCACAGGAAGGGGTTTTGGGGGAGGTGGTGTTCCCAGAAGCTCAGACTAGAATCTGTCTCTCCATTGACTCCAATTCTGCAAGCCCCTTCATATCCCCTTAATATTGTGAACCACAAAAATCTGAGACAGGTCTCAGTTAATTTAGAAAGCTTCTTTGCCAAGATTGAAGACGCAAGCCCATGACACAGACTCAGGAAGTCCTGATGACATGTGCCCAAGGTGGTCGGGGCACATCGTAATTTTACACATTTTAGGGAGACATGAGACATCAATCAATATATGTAAGAAGCACATTGAAAGTCTAGAAAAGCTGGGACAACAAAGCAGAGGCAGAAAGACTGGAAGTGAGGAGGGGCTTCCAGGTCACAGGTAGGTGAGAGAGAAAGGGGCCATTGCATTCTTTTGAGTTTCTGATTAGCCTTTCCAAAGGAAGCAATCATATATGCATCTATCTCAGTGAGCAGAGGAGGGACTTTGAATAGGAGGCGTTTTTGCCCTGAGCAGTTCCCAGCTTGACGGGGCCCAGGATATTTTCCTTTCACAATACATTCTTGCTGCTTCAAGAAAAGTGAATCTTGTTTTCTGCAACGAAGAATGTTGTTTTTATTTAATTCATTTCACTTATGAGGGAAAAAAAAAACAAAAAGACACAGGCACTTCAGTGTGTAAATCCAACCCTGTCAGACTTTGAACAGCAAAGGGATTTCACTAGAACATTTTTATTGATTTATCTCCTAATATTAAAAAATTGTGGGATTTCATCCAATATTTTGGTATCTTACTTTCCTTGAAAGATCAAAAGTTTTGGTACCTTTAAGAAAAGTTTTAAGGGAATTTATGAGGATTATTTATTCAATAATCGATACTTTTTCTGACCAGAAGATATGCATTAGATGTCCCAGTGTTTCCCAGCCCTAGGCTAGGTTCACGGACTGAAGAAGTGAGTGGAGAAAGGGAGAAAGAGGGGCAGACGTTTTTTTCCTGAACTGGTGGTTCAATCTGCTGCCATCTCATCTACTGAAGCTTTCATCCAATAGTGACAAAATTTAACAACTCACCATAGCTTACTCTGCGTAACAGCTTACTCTGACCAAGCATTCTCAAAAATCATTAATTAATTGTCTCAAATCTCTGAACACCTTTATAAATATTATTATCCTTTCCTTTTAACCAAATGAGTGAGTGAGGCACAGAGAATTCAGATCGCTTGGCCAATGCCAGGCTCACACAACTAGTTAGTTGTGTGATTATTAAAAACCTTTTATTTTTAATAATTCCAGAATAATTCCAGAATTGGAATTCAAACTCAGACAGCTCCAACTCTGGAATCCTGGACCCAACCATTATGTAAGAGGGACTCCTGTCCTATCATCCATGGCTTTCAAACCTAGATGTACATTGATGCCATTAGCAGAGTGTTTTAGAATCTTGTGGGTTATGAAAATGAACCTTGAAAATGTTATTCTACAAGAAAGAAGCCATACACCAAGGGCCAGGTATTACATAGTTCCTGGAAATGTGAAATGTCTAAAATAGGCAAATCCATAGAGAACAGAAAAGAGATTAGTGGTTACCAGGAAAGAGGGGTTGTCAGGAACGGAGAATGACTATTCATGAGTACTGGGGTGATACGTGGTTCTGGAATTAGTGGTGATGGCTGCACAACTCTGTGAATGTTCTAATAACTATTGCACTGTAGGCTTTGAAATAGTGAATTGTATGATGTGTGAATTATACCTCAATGAAGGTGATATTAACGAATGGAAGAAAGAACAACAATCAAATATTTTCAGTCAAAACAAAACAGAGAACAGTAGGGTTTGTAGCTCCTGAGTCCTAATCCCACAGGCCAAGGGTACAGCTGGAGTCATTATGCAATGCACACACCTCCACTCCTTGACCTTCTGCTCCCTTATTAACCACAAAGAGAGCTCCGTGCACACCTGCCGAGATACTGCTTTTCTGAATGGTCCCTCCCCACAGAACAAGGAGGAATTACTGGGGTGGACTACGAGCCTTGGAAGGTTCATCTTGATTTCTTCTGTTGAGAAATCTCATCTTGTCCAGTGCTTCTGTGTTCTGTGTGTTTCAGAAATCAGACATGCGCGTGACCTCTTCAGAGAGCAGGTGAATGAGGAATCCATCCCCAAAGAGGGCTTATTTCTCCTGGTTGGATTTTTCCTCCTGGTGCATATGTAAGCTTTCACTTCATTCTTCTCGTGTGATGATCGATGATGCCTCATATATATCTGACCTATGGTCATTCATGGGGATAAGTGTTAGTGGATTCCTGAACTCTAGGAACCAAGCAAGCGTCCACCCTGAGTGACTGTTTGGTGGTGTGGGTGCGTCTTTACATAATTATATGAACCGTTATCCTTCCTGAAGGTGGCTAAGTCTCAGCATTGAGTATTTATTCTTAGTCATTTCCAGTGAACGTCAGTTTTTAAAACTACCTCTTGGTTACTCGAGGAGTGGCTTTATAATTGTTAAATTGCCTTAAATATATTCTCCGGCAATATCATGCTATTGAAAGGGCTTAAGCATTTGAGACACAAGGTAATGAAGGTCTCACTAATGCCCATATGCCTCATTCTCCATTTTTACAAGGGGTTTGGCTCAGCACCAGAGGAAAGCAATTTGGCAAAATGCACGGATATAACAACTACCAGCAGACGCAGGCTCCCATGCTACACTTCTGTGAATGTGGAAAATAACTGTTTTTCTGATGATGTCATTTCACACAAATCCTTCATTCTTGGAAAGGACTTTATAACTAAATAGGAGTTTGTAAATTATAAGGAATTCATTGAGGCTATTAAACTTGACCCTTAGACTTGGTCAAAGAGAAGTAATGATTAGATCACAAGCACTTATACTAGATTTTACCTTCCCAAGATTTTAAAACATTTTCATAGACATTATTTCTTTACCTAGAATATTAACATTAGATCTTTTATTTTAATAATTCCAGAATAATTCTAATAATATCTCCAATTATTATTAGAAATAAATAATTTATTTCTAGTAATTCCAGAATTGTTTCTAATAATAACTCCAGAATTAACTTCCAGCTGAAAAAAATTAATTTTATAAACTTCAAGTTTATAAATTCTTAAAACATCAAGGATGAGGTAATGATGCATGTATTACCTTGTCATTAATGTTTTAAGTATTTATAAACAATTTCATGTCTCCTCCCAAAATTATTCATAACCTCATCAAGATAAGCAGGAGAGTTACAATTTTCTTCATTGAAATATAAAAGAAACAACAACAACAAAAATGAAAAATAACAGACATGGTTAAAAGCAAAAAAGCCTATTTTATAGGAATTAAATTAAGAAATTAAGGAAATAAATAAGGTATGGTTTATACAAAATCAACAAGGTGAAGCATCACTCAAAGCACACTTTTTGGGAAATAATTTGATGGTGAAATATTGCAAGAGAGCCACAAGTTAATTTGTTTAGTCAGTTTGTCTTCCTATAAACTTATATACCAATATTCCTATACTCTGATGAACCCACACCAACGTTTTCACAGACATGATCTCTTAATGATGAGATTATAGGGGATTTTTCTCGCCTCTTTTCTTTGTAATTTTGTTTTGTTTTCTAAGTTTTTTTTTTTCTGTTGATTAGACTTTGTAATACTGTAAGATTGAAAACCACTGGAATAGATTAGATTATACTATTTTATTTCTTCCTTATAGCGGCTCCAAGTTATACAGTAACTACAATAAGGTAGCTGGGAAAAGACTAGGCTTGTATGAATGTTTTGGAGAGAGCATTGATAAATCACCTTTTCTCCCATAATTCGCTCAGTGTTACCGTGAAATAGTTCAATCCTTCATGGCCCATGCATCATAGCATGTACTCTTTCTGTCACTGCAATAGTCTGAATGTTTATGCCCCTCCAAAATTGATATCTTGGACTCCTATTGAGATGATATTAGTAAATTGAATTTTGAGGAAGAGATTAGGTCGTGAGTGTGGAGCCCTCATGAATGGACTAGTGGCCTTGTAGGAAAATGCCAGAGGGTTGGCTCACTGTCTTTCTACCATGTGAGTATACAACAAGAACAACAAAATCCGCAAGCTGTTAGGGTGTCCTCACCAGAACCCAGCCATGTTCATCCTAATCTCAGAATTTCTTGATTTCTGCCTTAGTTTCATTATTTACCCAAAAGCCATTCTGGAGCAGATTGTTTAATCTCCATTTAATTTTATGGTTTTGAATGATCTTCTTGGTACTGATTCCTATTTTTATCGCACTGTGGTCTGACAGCATGGTTGGTATGATTTCAATTCTTTTGAATATGTTGAGAATTGCTTTAAGGCTGAGCATGTGGTCAATTTTAGAGTATGTGCCCTGTGAGATGAGAAGAATGCATATTCTGTTTTTGTTGGGTGGAGTCAGAACTGTGAGAAATAAATGCTTGTTATTCAAGCCACCCAGCCTATGGGAATTTGTTGTAGACTCCAGACCTATCCAGGGCAGTCATCATGCAATCGTTCAAATCCCCATGATGCCCCAGGACATGTTGTATAGCACCATCTTGTTTCCCAGCAGGCCATGCAGCAGGAAGTTGGTGCCCTCCCAGTGGGAAGGAGCCAACACCCATGTACTTCCTACTGCTGGGGACAGTTCTCCAAGTAGCAGCCTTCTTTTTCATATCCACACTACTTAACAGCTTAGCTGTGCATGTTAGACTTCTGACTAACAGAGAGGTATCTCAAGGTGGAAGTATTGTTCTCTCTCACGGAAAATTCTTCAGGCTGGCAGTCCAGGGCCTCCTCTATCTTTTGCTGGAAACAGAGACAAGTTTGGTGCTCACCAATCCCCTTTCCTCTTCCTGGACTGCATTTCCCAGCCTCATTCATGAGTTAGTGCTTTGTGACTGGCTCCGTACAATTAAATATAAGCAGAAATAGTTAATGTTACTTCTAGGCCTGTTCTTAACATTCCTGTGAGGTCATAATGATTGGCTTATTACTATTTTTTTTCCTCTTCTTTTAAAGAGAACTGGAAGAACACGTATTGTATCTGGAAGCTTGACAGAAAGCCTGGATACCTGAATTACCCTTTGGAGGAGAGCTGTCAAAAAGAGCACAGTGTCTCATGCCTGTAATCCCAGCGCTTTGGGAGGCTGAGGAAGGCAGATCACCTGAGATCAGGAGGTCGAGACCAGCCTGGCCAACATGGTGAAACCCCATCTCTACCAAAAATACAAAAATTATCTGGGTGTGGTGGTGGGGGCCTGTAATCCCAACTACTTCAGAGGTTGAGCAGGAGAACTGCTTGAACCCCTGAGGTGGAGTTTGCATGAACTGAGATGGTGCCACTGCCTGGGTGACAACAGCCAAACTTCATCTCAAAAAAAAAAGAAAAAAAAAAGAGCTGCCTGACCTCCTTCAGACTGTTAAGCCACTAATAATGGAGTATTTTTGTTTCAGCAGCCTGTGTTCATCACCCTGACTACACTTCTCTGCCCTGCTGGAATAGGACCTTGTCTTCAGGTCCTGTGAATGTCCTCTCATGAGGTCGGAGCTCCTTGCAAAGTCACATTCACATTCTTGGCAGGTGAAAGGGAGAAGGATGCACCCTCCTGATAAGTCAGCTACTTTGAACAGAGCCTTTAACTATTAGTTGAGTGTCTTGCACACTGACAATAAGAAGAAATAGTCTTAGGGTTTCAAAATTGTTTAATCTTTAAAAGTGGTCCATATATTTCTCAAATTTGAAAACCATGGCCTTCATTCACCTATTTTTCCCTATCTGTATTCCTGAATATTAGCTGTTTCAAAAACAAGGAATATCTAAATGTTTCAGGTTTATCCTAAAAGAAGTTTTGGGTCTCAATGCAGATGCAGATCACTTAATTCTGTTTTTCCCTCTATGGTCAGAAGGAAAAAAAAAAAACTTCATGGCGTCAGTATGTACTGAGTGGGTTATCTGTTTGAGATCATCATATTTTTCAAACTGATGTCACCTGAGGATCCTAAGGTTCTCTTGAAGCATTACATTTAATTCATTGTTAGTTATTTCAGAAAATATTTTCCTACAAGTATTTTCTTGGAACAGAACAAGCTATTTTATGAAAGTCCATGTACCATACAACTTGAACTCCAACTAAAATTACTTTTCTTCATAATAGTTAGATTTTTGCAGGCGTTTGTTTGTTTGGTGATTAGCTGTGGAACAGACAAATGATGCTTCCAGAAAATGTGTTTTATTCCATGAGTGGCATTATTTGGGTGAGAACGAGATTTTTAATGAATACTGTCAAACTGTGGTGTACTTACACCCTCCTTCTTTCTCAAGTTGTCATTCTGCTAAAACCTAAGTTTGACTTTCTTTCACTTGTTATTTTATTTCTTCAGGCATTTCCTTTTTGCTTACTATGTGTTGGATAGTGATCTAAGAATCAGGAGGATCACGATAAATGATATGGGGTCTTAACTTTATGGAATAGATCAGTGAAATTTCTTTCTTTAGAATAAGACACAAAACCCAATATAGACTTAGGACTCAAAAAACAGTTCTCCTTATTAATTAAAATAATTGCAATCACATTTGGTGGTGGAGGTAGGCTTTGCCCGTGATTTATGGGAATTATGGAATTGAGCAGGCAAACTCTCCCCTCCTAGCTAATGTGGGTTATCAAGGCATTTCCTAGGTTAAAATAGAAATGAGGCTCCCATAGCCGTCTCTTAGACTTAGGAGGGGGCTTTGAATGCCTCTCTGAAGTTGGTTAGATTCCAGCTGAGGGAAATGTAAGGAAAGAGTGCTCCGGACATAGGCAGGAGGGTTTGAAAAAGATAAGAAACTGCACATCTTGTTTACTGAATGTTGATAAGTCCAGTTTAGATGAGAAACAGGGAGGAACTGAGAGGCAACACAGAAAATGCAGGCTCCAGCTCACCTGTATAAGGTGGGGATTTCAGACTGAGAGGTGGATGTTTAATTTTCTTCTGGGTAGAAAATATAGGTAAAAGTGATAAGGGATGCAGGTTTCCCTGACACTGGGCCTGAAATTTACTTGCAGCTGTTGCTAGGAAACATGTATTTAATCAGTATCTGTGCCCAGGTGTGTGCATGTGCAGGTGAAATTATGTGTATGCATGGAAACTTGTGCATGTGTTTGTATAAGACTTTGGCCTCTAGTTTGATGTCACGCCCACTTCTAAACCTACCTCCTGGTTGAACCAATGTCCCCAGTCTTAACAAGGTTATAAACTCCTGTGACTCAGCTGCATTGCCTGATAATGGCTTTCTATTGAGTATACAGATTTAGTTCTCAAGGATCATCTGTTCTAAGACTCATGCTTCAATTATTAAAATAAATGCACTTTTCAGAATATAATTTGTCATGAATGCCTGTTAAGTCCTAGAGGTGATCATTTTAAAGCTCCCCAAACCAACCACAGTTTATCAGTCACCTGTAGCCCTTGTTGGAAGACCAAGGGCCCTTCTTATATTTTAGAGGTTAGTGTACCACTCAATTAACATCATGCAAGCCATAGTTTATGGCAACCAATAAATGACAAATAGATAAATAATAAACATGAACTCCCTGAAAGTGATCCTTATGTGGTCGCTATCCTTAATTTTTAGGATTGCTTTCATTTTTGGAAATTTTATTTTTTTCAGTAAATGCAATTCAATAAGTATATAATTTAAGGTGATCCAATATTTATAGTTTTGTAAATATTTTCCTAGTTAGACATTCACAAAGCAGAATATACATATTACATATTACATGACATGTGCTTAGTTTGGACAAATAAGATGAACTTAATATAACCAGGTTGTTTCTGGCATTTTTGTGCCCTAATTTTTGCATGGGTCACCAGGATTTCACATGGGATCTCCTTGTGTTTTGTTGTACTAATTGGCTGGTTTGAAATCTTTTTTCTCTGTAGAAGTCTTTCCCCAGTATTCTGAGAATCCTTGAGGCTTATGATTGTATTACTGTTTTGACTCTTATTTCTAAGGTTAATCTCTCTTTGGGTCTGGGTACAACCCAGGTTTAAAACTCAGCCCATTCCTTCATTTTCACATAAACCTTTTCTTACAGAAAGATTCTGCAAGTTACAGCAGAATCTGCTAAAGTTGGGTGGGGAATGGAAAAGACAAAGGGCGAACATCCTGGAAATGCTGAGAGTTGAAAAGTGAGCTTGAGGCATCCCTGTTAAACAGTTTGAATTTAAAACATCCGTTAGTGCCTTGGCCTTAGGGAAATGTTCTCAGATCACCCTGCTTCCAATTCTCTATGAGACTCCTGTTTTTGGTATAGCTACTAAACGGAAATGTGCACTGCAAAAGGGGGCTTGGTGGAGAGGCCCAGTAGAGGCTGAAATCTGTATCATGCTCTGCTTCCTAATGTCCTGATGTGGATTCACCTCAGTCTGTAGAAAAAGATGCCTTTCCTAAGGCACAGAAAGTGTCATGCAATAAACTAGAAAACCTAGAGGAGATGGATAAATTCCTGGAAATATACAACCCTCCTAAATTAAACTGGAAAGAAATAGAAACTCTGAACAATCAATAACAAGCAGCAAGATTGATATGGTAATTAAAAAGTTACCAACCAAAAAAAGTCCAGGAACAGACGGAATCACAGCTGAATTCTATCAGATATTCATAGAAGAATTGGCACCAATCCAATTGACACTATTCCAAATGATAGAGAAAGAGGGAATCCTCCCTAAATCATTCTATGAAGCCAGTGTTACCGTAATACCAAAACAAGAAAAGAACATAACAAAAATACTACAGACCAATATCCCTAATGAACATATGTCCAAAAATCCTCAACAAAATACTAGCTAACTGAATCTAATAGCACATCAAAAAGAGAGTCCACCATGATTAAGTGGGTTTTATATCAGGGTTGCAGAGATGGTTTAACATATACAAGTCAATAAATGTGATACGCATAAACAGAATTAAAAACAAAAATCACATGATTATTTCAATAGACACAGAAAAAGCACCTGACAGAATCCAACATCTCTTTATGATTAAAACCCTCAGCAAAATTGGCAGAAAAGGGACACAGCTTAAGGTAATAAAATCTGTCTATGACAAACCCACAGCCAACACTACAATGAGTGGGAAGAAGCTGAAAGCATTCCCCTTGAGAACAGGAACAAGACAAGGATGTCCACTCTCAGCACTTCTATTCAACATAGTTCTGGAAGTCCTAGCCAGAGCAATCAGACAAGAGAACAAAATAAAAGGCACCCAAATTGGTAAAGAGGAAGTCAAACTGTCACTGTTTGCTGATGACATGATTGTATACCTAGAAAACCCTAAAGACTCATCCAAAAAGTTTCTAGAACTGGTAAATGAATTCAGTAAAGTTTCAGGATACAAAATTAATGTACGCAAATCAGTAGTACTTCTATACACCAACAGTAATTAAGCTGAGAATCAAATCAAGAACTCAACTTCTTTTACANAAAAAAAAAAAAAAAAAAAAAAAAAGAAAGAAAGAAAAATAAAAAAAGAGGAATATACCTAACCAAGGAGGTGAAAGACCTCTCTACAAGGAAAACCATAAAACACCGCTGAAAGAAATCATAGACAACACAAACAAATGGAAACATATCCCATGCTCACTGGTGGGCAGAATCAATATTGTGAAAATGACTGCACTGCCACAGCAATCTACAAATTCAATGAATTCTCATCAAAATATCACCATCGTTCTTTTCAGAACGAGAAAAAAAATCCCAAAATTCATATGGAACTGTAAAGAAAAAAGAAAATCTGGAGGCATCACATTACTTGACTTCAAACTATGCTACTATAAGGCCATAGTCACCAAAACAGCATGGTACTGGTATTAAAATAGGCATATAAACCAATGGAACAGAATAGAGAACCCAGAAATAAAGTCACATACTTGCAGCCGACTGATCTTCAACAAAGCAAACGAAAACATAGATCGGGGAAAGGACATCCTATTCAACACATGGTGCTGGGATAATTGGCAAGCCACATGTAGAAGAATGAAACTGGCTCCTCATCTTTCACCTTATAAAAATGTCAACTCAGGTTGGATCAAAGACTGAAACCTAAGACCTGAAACCATAAAAATTCTAGAAGAAAACATTGGAAAAATCTTCTAGGCATATGCAAAGATTTTATGATCAAGAGCCAAAAAGCAAATGCAGCAAAAACAGAGATAAATAGATGGAACTTAATTAAACTAAAAAGCTTCTGTATGGCAAAAGAAATAATTAGCAGAGCAAACAGACAACCCACAGAGTGGGAGAAAATCTTCACAATCTATGCTCTGACAAAGGACTAATATCCAGAAACTACATGAAATTCAAACAAATTAGCAAGAAAAAAACAAACAATCCCATTAAAAATTGGGGTAATGACATGAAGAGACAATTCTCAAAAGAAGATACACAAATGGCCAACAAACTTGAAAACATGCTCAACATCACCAGTATCAGGGAAATGCAAATCAAAACCACAATGCCATAACACCTTACTCCTGTAAGAATGGCCATAATCAACAACAACAACAAAAATATATTTCAGTGTGGATGTAGTGAAAAGGGAACACTTTTGCACTTCTGGTGGGAATGTAAACTAGTGCAATCACTATGGAAGATAGTGTGGAGATTCCTTAAAGAACTAAAAGTATGTCTACCATTTGATCCAGCAGTCCCACTACTCGGTACCGACCCAGAGAAAAAAGAAGTCATTATACAAAAAAATATATCTGGACATTCATGTTTATAGCAGCACAATTTGCAATTGCCAAAAATATGGAACCAGCACAAATGCCCATCACACACATACACACACACACACACACCATAAAAAGGAATAAAACAATGACATTTGCAGCAACCTGGATGAAATTGATGATCATTATTCTAAGCAAAGTAACTCAGGAATGAAAAACAAAACATCATATGTTCTCATAGATGGGAGCTAAGCTATGAAGATGCAAAGGTATAAGAATGAGACAATGGACTTTGCAAACTTGGGGGAAAGAGTGGAAGGGGTGAGAGATAAAAGACTACACATTGGGTACAGTGTACACTGCTTGGGTGATGGGTGCACCAAAGTCTCAGAACACCCCACTGAAGAACTTACTCATGTACAAAAAAAATTAATTTTTTAAAAATTACCGTGCAAGCTAGCCCTTCTCTGCCCATTGCATGCTCTATTCTTCCTTTAAATCTTAGAAGTAGTGCCTATTTCCTCATATTCTCAGGAAGAGCGGCCAAGCAATGCTTTTTGTTTTGTCTGTTTGCTCATTTGCTCTTCTGCTTATACTCATACTGGCAAGACATTCAGTACAAATGCTTATCCAGGTACCTTCTGAAGCAAAACGTCTCCTTCCTTAGAAGACCTGCTGCTACCGGTTAAGGCGATAAGCCTTGGTTACCATGCTTTTCTTTGCTTATTTATTCTGTCTCTTCTTTTCTGCCTGCCTTAGAGTTAATTAATGTTTATTCTTTTTTTTTTTCTCCCTCTTCCCATCAGTAGTTTGGACGTTTGACTTTGTATTTCCATTCTTTAAGTAGCTGAATTTTACTTTGTTATATTGTACCATCCCTGCAATTTCTGAGTATAACTTGTTATACTGGACCAAGCGTAGAAAGTTAGCACCAAGACAAAAGTATGCCAGATTGCAGGGTCATTTATTATGCCGGCAACCACAGAGGACTCACGTCTCTCCAACCTGTGGCGTCGAAAGGAGTGTGCCAAGACTTTTTATACCTGAAAAACCACCTTGGGAGTGGGGTGAGGAGCGGGGATGGAGATAAAGGGCTTCAGACATTCCGAGGGCTAGTGGATTCTGTAAATCACCTCCTGGGCGGAGATGAGGGCTCCGGATATTCCAAGGGCCAGGGGACTTTTGTCATTCCGTTTGTTACTTAAGTGGTTTACAGAAGTCAAGATAAACATTTGTTTACACATTATCTGGGTAAGGTGGAAATTACAGACCTTAGTTACTTATTACAAGTCACGGGAGCCAAGATGGCGTGGGTTAGGACTGCTTGCCTGTCACATTAGGGCCACAGAGAGCAGTTACTGATAAGCAAAGTTTAAGCAGCTTTACATAGTGGGCATTTTTCAGAGCAAGCTGGCAGCTTTATTTACAGAAGCCAAACACAGCTTTATCTTATAAAATGGTGTTGCTCAGGTTCTGGCTCTAGGTCAGCACAATATCACAACTTTTTGATTGTCCTACCTGTGCTAGGGTGCACTGAATGCCAGCTGGAGGAGCCCCCTGCCACACACACACACACACACGCACACGCACATGCACACACACATGCACGCATACACACACAGACACTTTCAGTCAACATGTGGGTCTCCAGTTTTCTGAGGCAGCTTTTCATTTCTTTTCCTCTATATCCAGTTTCTTTGTGCTTCTTAATTGTCCCCGTGCAAGCAGTCTGGAGGTCTGCCCAGGGCTCCCAGCCCCCAGAGAGCCCTGAAGCCACATCTGCAAGGAACTGGAGCTTTCAGACAGGTTCATAAAGGCTTCCAACTAGCCACTTCCTTCACAACAATTACAACCATTTAGGACTTGAAATACAGCATGGAAAACAGCAAAACAAACCCTTTGCATAGACATTCTCTCTCATGGCTTGCCTACAGCTGTCTTGCAGTGAGTCAGGAAATGCTACTACCTGCTTTGACTATCTTTACCTTTCATAATGCCATGAAATAAGCTATTTCAAAGGGTTGTATGGACTAGCATGTTTTATCAAAAGCAATTTCCCCTATGGATGATTTTTAATGTCTCAACTGTAAGATATTTTTGAGTTTTAGCACTGATATTTTAGTTTTGCATTGTTAATTTGTTTTATTGATATTAAACATTTATATTGTATTGCTTGAAGTCATTTTGAAGTTTATTTGAAATTGAAATTGTCAAGTAAAGTTAGGTAATGGGATTGTACCAGATTGCTGTGTGCAGCGATTTTGTAATTTCACTTTTTCCCCTTTGAGTCAACTGTGTTCTGATGAATCTAGACCTAAATCTGTGAAAATTCCATCTGAGCAGGGGAACAGAATAGGGTGATAATTACTTTACTCTGAAGTGACATGACCCATGAAGGGCTGCCACAAAGGCTTGTTCACGTTGTACCCTGACCAAAACTAAGAAGTGATACAGGAGAGAAAAGAAATTACTTAGGCAGTTAGTGAGCAGAACAGAGTCCTCGGTAAGGCTTCTCTTTTAACAAAAAGCATCCCCCAAATTATTTCTTTTCTGACAAAGAGAAGCCTGTGCTATGAGCTTCAGACATAAATAAACTTGAAGCTTGCATAGGTAAATGCCGGCAGTTGTATCAATAGAAAAGGGATACCTGGAAGCCAGGTATATTCAACACGGAGGTTCCCTCTTTCCTTTTCTTTGTCACCAAGTGTGCCTTAACCAGCAGGCAACATGGCGCTGGCCAGGTAGAGAGCCCATCTGCATGATAAAGGAGAAGAGTGGGATGTCCAGCGTCTCCCACACTAGCGCAATTTCTAGTGCTCTATGCTAATCAGAGCCCATCTCCTCAAGCTCATCTATAAAACTCCATGCATTTCTCCATGGAACCAGAAGACCCAGTCGGGAGCCCCTCTCTCTTTGCAGGGGAAAGAGTTTCTTTTCTCCCTTATTTCGCCTACTAAACCTCTGGCCTTAAATTCACTTCTCATGTGTTCACATCTTTGATTTCCTTGGCATGAGATGACAAACCTTTGGTGTTTACCCCAGACGATGACCCTGCTTCAGAAGCATGTTTTATATAATCATATATGTGAATGGTGCCTCCTTATTTGAGCAGTGCACACCTTATGCAACTATATCTGATGACCTTCACAACACTTCCATTTCTGACCTTTTCTGATTATGCTTTTGTTATTTCCTCACTTAGAAAGCCATCATGCATCAAATACAGACATGTTTACTGAGAACCTGTCTTGCAATTGTCACTTTGCTGGGATCTAGTGACAGAGCCTTGAACATAATATTATCTCAAACTTCAAAGATTTCCAGTCTGCTGCAAGAGGCAGACTAGTAAACAGAAACTTTTTGTTAATAATTGGCAAAGAAATGGCACCCTGGGAGCTAAACGTAAGGTACCAAGAAGTAATAGAAAACAGATTCCTCATCCCTGAGCTGTGAGACAGGCCCCACAGACATTTCAAAAGCAATTAACAATCACCAGTGAGGGGACTCAGCCTTGATGAAGATAGGTCAGGGTAGGGCAATGGAGGACTGGAAAGGAGGGTTTATTTGGACAGAGCTGGGCTTCAGGTTTCAGCTCATCTCCAGCAGGAAGCATGGGGAGCCAGCCCCTAAGCCCAGGCTAGTGAGAGCAGCTCCATCAGCACTTGTAGGCTGGACATGTGTCTAACGCAGTGAGGCAGGCACAGAGGACAGGTGGCCGGCTTACACTGAGAAGGCTAGAAAGAGCTAGGGATGGCTGAACAGAGGGCTGCAACCTGGGGGAGCAGAGGAGAGAACGTGTCCCTCTGTTGTGGGCTAAAGTTGTGTGGTTCTTGGAACCCATTCTGGACCCCACTATAGATATTAAAATACCCACCTGCAGATGCCTAGAATGAAGTCCTGCCCAAGAGGGCAGCATGCCTGGGTCAAAAGACACCAACTATTTTGGTGGGGGCAGAAGCTGAGGGGGCTAGAAGTAGGTCATAAATGAAATAAAAATTTATTTCTCTGTTTCACAATTAAATTGCGTTTCACCAAGAAAACACAGTTTATAGGATTTATACAAATTGCAGATCACAATTTACCAGTTCCAAGAAAATTTGGCTGGATAGCCAAGAAGGGGCAAAGCTTCAGGACAGATAATCTAGGCAAGAATAATCCAGGCCGGGTGTAGTGGCTCATGCCTGTAATCCTAGCACTTTGTGAGGCCGAGGTGGACAGATCACCTGAGATCAGGAGTTCGAGACCAGCCTGGCCAACATGGGGAAACCACAACTCTACTAAAAATACAATAATTAGCCAGTGTGCTGGCACATGCCTGTAATCACAACTACTCGGCAGGCTGAGGCAGGAGAATGGCTTGAACCCATGGGGTGAATGAGCTGAGATTGTGCCACTGCACTCTAGCCTGGGTGAAAGGGTGAAACTCTGTCTCAAAAAAAAAAAAAGAAGGAAAAAGAAAAAAAGAAGCATCCAAACTAAGAGAGATGACCTGCAGTAGAAAGAATGGTCACTGCAGCACACATCCGAGGAGGAATTAGAAATAAACATCATTCTGCATTCAACCTTAAGAATCCCCTCCTCCAGAAAGGTTTCTAGGGGGTCCCCATCCTCTTCCTCCTATTTCCTGCATTTTGGGTGTGAACTAGTTTATCTATTAAAATTAACTATTGAATTTTAATATTTAATATACTTCATTTAATCTAAAATACCAACTACAAATTACAATATTATTTTTTTGAACTACAAAGAATTAATACTGTCAATTCTTATTCAGATACCTTTCAAACATAAGATGATTTTCAATTTCTATGATCTTAAGGCGTGACAAAACATGAATTTTAGAATGACTAAAATATGTTGTGACTTTGATTGTTATGTTTATCTGATTTCTCTCTCCAGCTAATCTGTGAGTTACTTAAGAAAAGGCACTGTGATTTACATTGCTGTAAATGTATAGAATAGGTGGTAAACTCATGGATAACAGATTACTTGAACTATAAGCCAGACCACTTGAAAGGAATGTCAAATGTTTTAACACGTCATGAGGAACTCTTGCCATTTTAATATGAAAATACAAACTTTTAAAAAGAAAACCTGAAAGAGAAAAATAATGGCATGGATACTTGCTTTCAAAACATCAAAGTTGGGCAATTACAAACATACAGATTCAAATAACCCAGTAAGCCTTGTTATTTCAACAGTTCCCTAACAATTTCCCATGGTATTAGTCATGGTTCTCTAAAGAAGCAGAACCAATAGGGTGTGTGTGTGTGTGTGTGTGTGTGTGTGTGTGTGTGTGTGTGTACAATCTGCTCTCTGCAAGCTGGAGACTCAAGAAAGCTGGGGATGTAGTTTGAATCCCTGAGAGCCTGAAGCCTCTTGAATAGATTGGAGTCTGAGTCTGGAGGTCTGGGACCAGGAGCATAGAGAGGCACAAGATTAATGCCCCACCTGAAACATCAGGCAAAGTTAATTCAATTTTCCTCTGCCCTTTTTCCAGTGTAGACCTCCCATGGGTTGGACCATTTCCACCTACCATGAGGAGGACGTCTACTTAGTTCACCAATTCACATTCTAGTTTCTTCTAGAAACGCCCTCACAGACACATGAAGAATAATGCTTAACCAATGCATTAGTCTGTTCTTGCATTGCTATAAAGAAATGGCTGAGACTGGGTTATTTATAAAGAAAAGTGGTTTGATTGGCTCGCAGTTCCACAGGCCATACAGAAAGCATGGTGGCTTCCGGGGAGGCCTCCAGAAACTTTCAATCATGGCGGAAGGCCAAGGGGAAGCAGGCACATTGTACATGACCAGCCCAGGGGGAAGAGCGAGATAGGGGAGGTGCCACACACTTTTAAACCACCAAATCTTGTGAGAAGACACTCACTACATAGTACCAGTGGGGTATGGTGCTAAACCGTTTACAAAAACTCCATCCTCATGATCCAATCACCTCCCACCAGGTCCTGCCTCCCACATTGGGGTTAGTAACTCAACATGAGATTTGGGTGGAGTCACAGGTCCAGACCGTATCAACCCATTATCTGGGCATCTCATGGCCCAACCAAGTTGACACATAGAAACAACCATCACACTCACATTTCTCTACTCAGAGAGAACCATTTTCTACTCTTTTAAGCTATTTTGCTTTTAAAGTGATTTCTATATCTTAATATATTTTGATTATAACACTAGGTCTTCATCTCTTCTTTAACACTTTCTTCTCTCTACGTAGTCTCTAATTCCTAATAAGGGGACCCTTTACCTCTCCAATTCCAGTGATTTCTGCAAACCTCAATCCTCTAGCTTAGTAACTATGTTAAGCAAAGCTCACTCACTCACTCATTTCATGGAAAATGATACATCTGCCAGATGACGGGTTTTTGGTATGTTTTACACGTTTTACACTAATAAGCTCAACATGTATTGGACAAGTTGAAAAGAAACATTATGTTTTCTTTTTTTTTTTTTTTTTTGAGACGGAGTTTAGCTCTTGTTACCCAGGCTGGAGTGCAATGGCGCGATCTCGGCTCACCGCAACCTCCGCCTCCTGGGTTCAGGCAATTCTCCTGCCTCAGCCTCCCGAGTAGCTGGGATTACAGGCACCAGGATGTAATCCCAGCTAATTTTTTGTATTTTTAGTAGAGGCGGGGGTTTCACCTTGTTGACCAGGATGGTCTCGATCTCTTGACCTCGTGATCCATCCGCCTCGGCCTCCCAAAGTGCTGGGATTACAGGCGTGAGCCACAGCGCCCGGCCCGAAAAGAAACATTATGGGAAAACTTTCTACCCCTCCTTCTTTCCTCTCCTTTGCAGTGTTTGGTCTATAGGAAAGAGAAGAAAAGAGAAAGATGTCATGTGTGTCGCTCACACAAAGAGACCACCAGGCAGGCTTTGTGTGTGCAACAAGGCTGTTTATTTCCCTCTTGGGTGCAAGTGGGCCAAGTCCGAGAAAGGAGCTAGGCAAAGGGGGTAGGCAAGGGGATTGGTTATGTAGGTTGGGGTAAATGGTCAGCTAAAGGTCGCAATCTATCTTGCGGAGGGGGAAGATGTCACAGGATGCATGATCACAAGGTAGGGGTCATCTATTACAAACAGGCATGATCACAAGGGTGGGGAGTATCGGTTGCAGTCGGAGGGGAGGCTGCGGTAGATAACGTAGTTACAGAGGTGGGGGTCTTCAGCAACCCAGTGTCTGGGGGAAAATCTTCATAAGGTTGAACAGAAACAATGGTGGCAGGTTGCAGAGCAGTAAGTTGAGGCAGGAACAAGTTGTTTCACTTATTTCTGTGGCCACCTGGTTACTTCAGACTTTCTGGCTCCTGGGGACTATCCATAGATGTACGTGTGGATCACCAAGGCTAAAATGGCCAGGCTTGGAATTGGAGGCCTAAAAAAAGAGAGAACAAAAAGGGAAAAAGGTACTCTAAATATGGTGAATTCACACTTGTGGATGGTAAGCCAGCCATGTTTTTAAATTATAATCCTCTATTTGCATCTTCTAAAGACAAGTATTGTTTCACTCCAACAACTTTACTCTTTAGCTAAAGCTGTAACCTCACTTTTATTTCCCTAAAAACTGCCTTCTATACTTTCTTAGAAACTCAAGTTTTATCTTAAATTGACAGTGATTGCTATCTTGTTCCCTGAAAAATGGAGGTTAAGGGAGAAAAAACAGAGGACTGAGCTCAGAAAATCTCACACAAAAAGATTAATTGCTGCCACTCTGGGGACTTGGGTGCAGCATGGGATGAGTAATCCACAGAAGGCAGAGGAAACTGGAACTGGCAGTGTTTCAACATGCGAACATCTGGGCATTTGCAAATATTCTTGCACTGGAATGGTAAATTGGGAGCAACCATCTGGATGTTTGGCTAAAATTTTCATTTCTTTAGATGGATTTTTAAGATTGCTATATAAAACCTTCCAGCGTTTCTCTTCATTCTTCTAGTTTTTAGTAGCAGCAGAGCATGTTACGATAAATTCCACAATATTTTAAAAAATGTGATAGTGGGTCTCTCTTTATCCCATAACTGCCTATAGCTTGTGATTTGTACAAGTCTTTCTTAGATTTAAACTTTGATATGTTTGTTCCTATCCCCCAGACTGAATTTTCTTTTGAGGTTTCCATGCAGTTAATGCTGTTCTTATTCTTAAAAATAGGTCTGGGATTCACCTTGCAACTGGGTGCCTCCATCACAGAGAATCTTTTGGGAAGATTCCAGTTCCCCTCCATTGCTCTGTTCCTAGATGCTTTTTGTTTTGTTTTGTGTGTTTTAATTTATGAAGTTGCTCTGGAATGTTTTTAGACCCTTAATGCCATCAGCACCGTTAAGGAGACTCTAAACACACCTTTCTCTAAACTGTAGGGATGCCGTGGTGACCCCAACACCACAGTGGGTGGAGTCCAGGCCAAAATAATTCCACCAGCACAAACTATGGGTTTAAGTCTCTTAGCACATTGGGTTTACTTGCAGGCCCTGTAGGGAGGTGTGCCTCTTTGCCCTACAAAGCCTACCCTCAGGAGGAAAGGAATGTTTTCCTTTCAGTGTTTGCTGCCTCATGCTGGGTCTTATTTGTGACTCCCTGAGCAGGCTTAAATGTGTGGGTGAGTCCAGTGGAATGTCTTTCTACACTACAGCCTCCGACAAGGTGAATGGGAAAGAGAGAGGGTGTATTAGTTTGTTTTCATGCTGCTGAATAAAGACATACCTGAGACTGGGTAATTTATAAAGTAAAAGAAGTTTAATGGATTCACAGTTCCGCGTGGCTAGGGAGGACTCATAATCGTGGTGGAAGGCGAAAGACACTTCTTACATGGCTGTGGCAAGAGAGAATCAGACAGGCATGCAAAAGGGGTTTTCCCTTATAAAACCATCAGATCTTGTGAGACTTTTTCACTATCAAGAGAACAGTGTGAGGGAAATCACCCCCATGTTTGAATGATCTCCCACCAGGTCCTCCCACAATACATGGGAATTATGGGAGCCATAATTCAAGATGAGATTTGGGTGGGGACATAGCCAAACCATATCAGAGGGAGAGAGAGAGAGACAGGTGGAGAGAGACAGGTGGAGAGAGAGAGAGGGAAAGGGAAAGAGACAGAGAGAGAGAGAGAAGCCGCTGTTCCAGGTGCTGTAATAATTAAAAGAGCAAAACTTTTGCTTTTGACAGATGATACTGGAAAATAGCATACACATGGTTCCGATTATATGACCAAAACTCATGCCTTTTTAAGCATTAAGCCCCCTTTTCATCCTTATAAATAGGGGTAGGACCAAAAAGCAATTTAAGCTGAGGAAAGCAAGTATGTGAGCATGTAGATGTGTGCCTCTGTGTGTGTGTGCTCTGTGTGTGCATGTGCGTGTGCCTGCGTGTGCCTGTGTGTGCCTCTCTGTGTACAAGTGCATTGCTTGTGTGTGTGCATGGGCACTGTGTGTGTACCTCTGGGTGTGCCTGTGTCCGTTTCCGTGTGTGCATGTGTGTGTGTCTCTGCCTGTCCCTGTGCATGTGCCTGTGTGCGTGTGCCTGTGTTTATATGTACGTATGTGTGTGGGTGTAGCTGACAGCCGTCGCTGTGAACTCTGGACCTTGGTGACGTTGCCGTGCTCTGTGTCGTACCCAGCGGTGGTCTCCGTGTCTGCTTTCCTCTATTTCCTTTTCTCTCGTGAAGTGGTCTCATATAAACAAGTGCCTTGAGTGCTTCTCTTTGATGTCTACGTGTTTTCACATTCATTCTACCACCTGTTATCACTTCTCACTGGTCTCAGCAGACCCCAAATCATCGTTTCCAGGAAACTCTAGATCAGGAATAGACCTCAGCATATTGTGAGTTCTGTTCTCTGACTTAGATAAGAATGAAGAGAAAACATTATCCAGAGTTTCATAACACAGGGTCCATGGAGGTCTTTAAGATGTGGGTAAAATCATATAAAATCATAAATCATAGGAGAAGTGTGTGTGTGTGTGTGTGTGTATGTGTGTGTGTGATCGTGTTAACTGAAAGAACCTAGTGAGGTTAAATAGGAAAAAGTAAATTTGTTTATTTTATCTCAACAAGATCACCCCTAAGCTATGCTAGGCCTTTGTACTGAAAGAGGAAGTTGCGTCCCTGGGTGGCCACAGCCTGGGGCTCCTGTTGTACAAAGCTAAGACTTCCTTTCCACTGAGGGACGGGGTGGTGAGCAGGACAGGCTGGATTTCTATGTCAATCCTCCCCCTTGTGTCGCCAGTCGTTGTACACCCTGAACAACTTTCACTACAACCCGCGTTTCTCACTTAAGGCACAGCAAGTAAAGACCTTGCTGATAAAACAGCTTGCATTAAAGAAGCTGGCTGAAAGTCACCAAAACGGAGATGGCAACAAGAGTGGCCTCTGGTCATCCTCACTGCTACGCTCTCACTAGCAGCATGACAGTTTACAAATGCCGTGACAATGTCAGAAAGCTACCCTGTACAGTCTGGAAAGGGGAGGCATGAATAATCCACCTCCTGTTTGGCAAATCTCAATAAATAACCATAAAAATGGGCACCGTGTCTATGGAGTAGCCATGCTTTTATTCCTTTACTTTCTTAATAAACTTGCTTTCACTTTACTCTGTGGATTCCTCCTGAATCCTTTCTTGTGCGAGATCCAAGAACCCTCTCTTGGGGTCTGGATCTGGACCTCTTTCCAGTAACATTAAGAACCCACTCATCCTCTCTAGGCAGGTCCTGGCCAGGTATTCCTGAGGACCCTGCCAGGAAGAGAGGACTGCTCCTTGGCAACTCTTGCTTTGTTACTGGCCTTGGGACATTGTCAGAATGGGGATATTTTGACATCCTATTGTATGTGAACATATAGAGGAAAATATCAGCAACATTTATTTATGTCATCAACCAGGGCATGACTTCCAAAAGATCAGAGCCCTTTGCATTGGCAAATGCACCCTATCTCATTCATTTGTGATAACTCATGGGAAAACACACACCTCTCTGCCCATCATCTGTCCTATGTTTTCCTGTCTCATTCTTGGAACTCTAAAGAAAAAGCTACCCAGTTAGGATGACTGTGATGGCCCACAACTAAATTACAGGCCATGAGGTTGTTATAAAGGACACTTTTATTACAAAGCCAGTGCCATGCTTGTGTGTGAGACTGGAGACGTACGGCAGCAAACTCATTCCTGGTTCAAATCAGCAATTATTACATTAGCTTTACACAATTTGAGATATTAAAACACAGATCATGTGCTCTGATGAATTACTTTGATCCCTCCAGAAAGAAAAAGAAAATCCGGCTGGTATTATGTTTCATAATTGATTTTGTTTTTGAGACAGAATCTCCCTCTGTCACCAGGCTGGAGTTCAGTGGCACTGTCTCTGCTCACCTGCAACCTCCGCCTCCCGGGTTCAAATGATTCTCCTGCCTCAGCCTCCCAAGTAGCTGGGATTACAGGTATGAGCCATCTTGCCTGGCTAATTTTTGTATTTTTAGTAGAGACAGGGTTTTGCCATGTTGGCCAGGCTGGTTTCAAACTCCTGACTTCAAATGATCCACCTGCCTTGGCCTCCCGAAGTGCTGGGATTACAGGCTTGAGCCACCATGTCCAGCCTGATATTTATTTTTATCCTTCAGGTGATTATAATGGACCTTTCCTTTAATTCGAAGTGAGAATATGCTAAAAAATATATAGATATCATCAATACAATATTATTGTATTGAACCAACTAATTAGTTTTAAAGCAGGGTTGATGCTTTGGAAAAAGAATATCCATTTTCTTTTCTTAAATTAACTAAGTTCTCGATACAAATAGCCTACCAATTCTACCTTCATGCATATTACTCTACTAAGAATTTTGGTAGGGTTAGTTCTTGATCTTCATAAAGTCATAAGATATTTGTATGTTTATATATATAATTTATAAATACATAATGTGTGTTTATATATACAGATGCACACTTGCAAATATATATTATAAATGTAAAATACATATAATATATACTTAGAATAATTACTATTACTATTTGAATATTATTGTGCTAATTTTTAATAATATAATAATTGAGCAAAAATTAAATAACAGGTACTGTGCTAATTGTTTAATATGCATTATCATATTTATTCATCCAGCAATTATTAAAATAGATGTATAACGCCTATTATTATTATTTAAATCAGTGTAGTTATTGCACATCTATTTTAATAACTATTGGACTGAATAAATTAGATAGTCTATACCAGGATGGATAGATACCCACAAGCACAGAAAAGTTCATGCACAGAAGCACAGATTATTGTTATACCTATTTTACAAATGAGAAGAGGAGAAAAGTTGATTTGGCTCAGGTCACACACAGCTAGTATCCACAGCTGTGAGAAGGAAACCCAGTCCTTTCTGACTACAAAGCTATGCTTCTGACCAAGGCAGAAAGAATTAAAATGGTCAATTCCCCAGAGCAGGAACTGTGGGCAGATGCCAGGAGGGCCACTTGGGGTGGGATCTGTCATTCAAGAAGAATCTTGAAGATGACTCACAGCGTTATCTGCCAGGGAGACTGAGTCCCCAGAAGGATGGAAAAAAGACAGCCAGCAGCCATAAACCAGCCTTAAAACACACACACAGGACCTGACAGCAAAATCTGCAGTGCACTGTGAATCACTATGTGTTAGGTGGTGTAATTAAGTGTTGCCAGTGGCCGGGCGCGGTGGCTCACACCTGTAATCCCAGCACTTTGGGAGGTTGAGGCGAGCAGATCACGAGGTGAAGAGATCAAGACCATCCTGGCCAACATGGTGAAACCCCATCTCTACCAAAAAATCCAAAAATTAGCTGGGCATGGTGGTGCACACCTGTAGTCCCAGCTACTCCAGAGGCTGAGGCAGGAGAATTGCTTGAACCCAGGAGTCGGAGGTTGCAGTGAGCCAAGATCGCACCACTGCACTCCAGCCTGGCGCCTGGCGACAGAGCAAGACTCTGACTCAAAACAAAACAACAACAAAAAAATGTTTCCAGTACAAGCACATACACATACATTCATATATTTAAAGTATTAATTTAGAGGATGTAAGCATTTGAAATACATGACAGTTTCTGTAATCTTATATTAGCATTCCACCACTGGAAAAAAAAAAAAAAAAGAAAAGAAAAGAAACAGCTTGTCACGTCAAGAAATAGAATCATCTGGGCCTTCACTCGCCTCTGATGGCCTGATCCATGAGTAAGTCGCTGACACCAGGATGGGAATTGCATGGAAATGATGGCGACACTGGCATTGGGAAAGTGGAGTGAAACTGGACATGATCAGTATTTGTTCGCCCAAATAGAATTCCAGATGTGTAACCACCCACAAGCACAGAAGAGTCCATGCACAGAAGCCCAGAACACCAGCAGCCTCATCTTCTCTTGAGCAATACCTTTTTTTCCCATGCTAAGATGAAGAAGGAAACCCCCCCACAACACCTCCACCAGGCAGAGAGAATGCTGGGAAAGAAAGGTGGCCCTCTGCCTGCACAGGTCAGTGAGCGGCAGCCAACATGGAGAGGTCACTGGGCAGGCAGATTGGCCATGTCCCTACCCCCAGTTCAGCAGCCCCTACCTGAATATGCCACACTCAAGGGGCAGATGGAGGTGGAGCCACCCAGCCCTGTGGCTTGGAGATGCCCCCAGGCATTTGCCCAGAGAGGAAGCTTGAGATAACTCTCAGACTTTACAGACAGTGCTGATCTCAGTCACACAGCCATTCCACTGAGCCCTGTGATACCTTTCACTTCAGGAAATAGAACATTTAGTGTGCTCCATTTTAATTAGAGAGGGTGCTGTGCCTCCTATTTGGATGCTATCTCAAAGTAAATAAAATATTGGCCACGGCAGCCTAGACAGATAGTTCAAAAATTGACTGCTGAATGATGATATTGTTTTTACGTGTTTTTCAAAGGATAGTATTTTTCAGGTCTAAAGGATTAATTGGTCAGAGTATATACCTTAGCTTCTGAACATGAAACACTGTTTGATGTCGTGATTGAAGCGTTCAAACAATTTCTCTCAAAACTCTGTAGATCTCCATTCCTGTTCGGTGTTTCTCTAAACGAGATGATGTTAAAAGGCAATGTTCTATTTTCTAAGGTGGATTATTAGTTTTAGTGTCAGATACTTTCTAAATGAAGTGTTTGTTACATTCTCTGAGGCTTAAGCAAATATTTTTTTCTTTGATACCCAGGTACTTTGAAGATGTTTCCACTTCCCTTCAAAGGTATTCAATGTCCCTGCATAGAATGACAGGTGTCACTTTCTCCAGCATAAGACACATTCCCATGTGATCTCTTACCACGTAACGTCCTAGGTGAGTTAGAAAGAAAGGATGGAAGTCAATGCATCCCATTTATTCTCAAGACACACCCAAAAAGTATGAACTCAGATATTTCACAGAGCTTCCAATTTACCTGCCTGTATTTACAAAATAAGTGTATGCTTTCTCCCCAAACATTATGTTTTGCAAGTTACATGCCAATAATCACCACTGAACATAAGCTGATGTGTTTGCTGAATTGAGTGATGTGAATTATCCTGGTACTTTTCTTTGACTTCATCACACATTTCAGTTACTTCTGTAAACACTGACTGCCCCCCCTAAAATACCTTTAGTTCCTTTCCCCTATCAAATGTGCTGCCAAATAATGTTTTGCTAGAAGATAATGTACATAAATTAGCACGATCAAAACCTATAATTATAGAAAATATATTTCCTTTGTATTCAAGCAAACCTTTCTGGACAGAAACAAGCACCTTGTCACATTTCAAGTAAACATGAATTATGAAAAACAAGTTATTTGAAAGGAGGCAATACAAAAGTGGATGCTGGACTTCTACATTAGAGTGACAGACTTGATATGGAACTTTCTTTTAAAGTCTTAAGTTTTCAATGCTCCTACTGGCAAATGATGTATTAGACTTAGTAATGTAAAATGTAATGAAATAGATTATATTTACTGGAAACATTAGTACCCATTAGATCTGATAACTGTGAGTCTAAATGTGAAACCTCTGCTTTATGAATTATTGCAGATGGTGTTGTAGATAATGTCTTCATGCTCTCTTGCCAAAAAAAACTAAACTCCTTATTGAAGGAAGCCCTGAGAATGATTAAAACAGAATTTAGGGCAGTGGTTACGTCAAGGGAAAGCAAGGGAGAAGAAAATTGAAGTGCACCCAGAAGACATCAGCAGTATTCAGAATGTTTTATTTCCAAACTCTACCTTGTGTGCATGGCCATGTGTTATGTTATTCTTGATATCTTTGACAAGTTGTTATGTACAGATTCTTTCAGGACTCAGAAAATGACAGAAGGCAAGTTCTCCCCCTTTCCAAAGTGAGGTGCTGACCACTGGTAATCCGGCAAATCTTGAGGATATCAAAGGATTGAAATGGGAGAGCCCGGAAAATTGGACATTAAAAAGGCATTAATTTCAAGAGCATTTTCTCTGTACCGTAATTTCCCCTCCAGTATGAGATTGTACTGGGAAGATGCTCCTCTCCACTTGTCCAGGTGTGAGATGAATTTTGTTCAGTTTGATGTCACTCAGAAATAGACCCAGAGACGAGATTTCAAGTTCTCAGGGTTTATGTGGGAGACGCTCCCAGAAAGCACTAGTAGAGAAGTGTGGAGGTGATACAGGAAAGAGAACCGGCAAAGGATGTGTTATCCAATGGATGTCAACTGGAGTCAATGTCCCTAGGATGAGGGTGTTCCTGCATTCTCATCTTGGGCAGAACAAAGGTAAGAGGACAGCCTAGGTCTGTAGACATGTGAGATGGGAGAGACATGGCATCTGAAATGCAGATACTGAAGAAACCAGGGAACCATAAAACCATCAAGATTTTGTAAATAACCTAGGGAGGGTACTGGACTTCCCAGTCCCTTTGGGGGAAAAACGTACATTTTTTTTCTTTTAATGCCAAATGACTGTATGAGCACAGGTACCATCTGAGCTGAATATCCACTGTAATTTTTGTTAAACATTATTAAATTTACCTGCTGGACTGCAGACTCCTCATGGGTAGGGTGAGATCTATATTTCTCATAGTTTTCTTCCTAGTTTCTTGCACATGACTGGCTGGAGGGACAAAGCAAGAAAATGATGTTACTAAAACCCAGATTTGGCTGGGGGCAGTGGCTCATGCCTGTTATCCCAGCACTTTGGGAGGCCTAACTGGGTGGATCACTTGAGATCAGGAGTTCAAGACCATCCTGGCCAACATGGTGAAACCTGTCTCTACCAAAAATACAAAAGCTAGCTGGGTGTGGTGGTGCGTGCCTATAATCCTAGCTACTCAGGAGACTGAGGCAGAGTAACTTGAACCTGGGAGGTGGAGGTTGCAGTGAGCCGAGATCACACCACTGCACTCCAGCCTGGGAGACAGAGCAAAACTCCATCTCAAAATAAAATAAAATGAAACCCAGATTCACCCAGTGGGAGCTGGAGCCTGGGGAGACTTGGCCAGTGCCGAAAATCTAGCCCAGGGCATGGAGCAAAGGGAAGAAACATGCTGGTCTCTTTCTTCCTCCCACCTCCCAATCTCCCAGCAGTGCCTTTCATTGGCTACATTGAGCCTGATGACAGCTGGCGAGGAGTCATGGGCACTGCAGTTTCCTGGAATCCTGGGCAGATGTGGGGAAGGGCTGGAGAAAGATTTGATCTGCAGGTGACCTTCCTGCATGCCCTGGGAACCATATGTACAAGAGAGCTTGTAGGGAAAGGAAGCAGGCAGATGCCCCCAAGGACTGCAGTTTGGGAGATGGCCCCAGGGCACCATTCTCCAGGAGGCAGGATGTCACAACCTTAGCTAGAGCAGGGTACCTCAAAATTTAGACCCTTTGTTATGTGGGAGAAGATTAAACTGTTTTTGCATAAGGACGAGCCTTATTGTCACAGGAAAAAAAGTTTTTTAAAAAAGTATACATGATTAAATTCTCATGTTAGTGATAACTGTTTTTAATTTTAAATACACTGATTGACATGACTTTTAAAATGATCTTCAAATATAAGAGGTTTGTGTCACTGCTATCTAAGAATTATGCAAATTTTAAAAGAAAAGAAAACATTGCCTCTGCAGAGCTCCAGTATAGAACTAGCAGAAAAAGAATATTATTTTCATTTGTATTATAAAGGCAATGGCTTGAGCTAAAATGGGCTCCAGAATTTTCTTCTAAATCCTCCACACCGCTTCTTTATCTTTGGATCAACTCTTTATAGTGTTACATCACCACGGATTGAAATTTTCTTTGAATGAAAAGTAAGAAACTCCTATAATATCATGGGGTTGAACCAAGATATGTGGGTGTAATAGGACTGGCTGACATTTGGCAATTCTTGTATCATTTATTTCTTTTTAAATATTACTCACCTTTATTTAGAGAAGAAGGAGAGAATTCTAGGTGAGGGGAGAAGGCAAGAAAATAATCATCAGGAGTAAGTTTATTTGCTCTGAACAAGTCAGCTCTGTCCTTGAGTTTGAGTTCTCACTCAAAACCAACAATAGCCAACCCAGAGGCTAACTAGAGACCTTATTCTTGGTAGGTCTGACTGGAGACACACATATTGTATACATATTCGTATATATATTTAAGTATTTATATAATAATACAGTTACGCACAAAACAAGCATTGTATATTTTATTTTCTCTTTGTTTTTGCCTTTTATGAATATTATTTTTATTTTCCCTGTTTTAATATATTTTAAACTATAATAACTACACTATTGTATTTTCATTTTCATTTTGTATAAATGAGTTAATATATTAAAAAATAAAATGGTATCTCAAAAAATTTTGGCTATATGGTTATATTTTGAAATTCCTAGAATGCACCATTTTAAACAATATCAACAGTGCTCAAAATAGTTTCAGAGGCTTGTTTTCCAGCCAATGCATGTGAATTTTTTGCTCATTGTTCATCCTGCTGAATATACAAGAGCTTACCGCCATGGCAGCTGCCAGCCTTAGCTATCCTAGAAATCCCTTAGTTCCCTTTATTTTTAAAAAGGTGAGCAACTCACAGTCATACAAACCCCAGTCAAGATCCCCACATCACTAAGGCAATGGAGAACAATTGACCACTTGAAGCACCATTGCCTGTCTTAGTTTAAAATGTCCTTTCCCACCTCTTGTCACAGTAAAGAAAGAATGGGTAAAATTGCCTGTGTCACCTGGATTGGAACTGAGGTGTGTGTGGCCGAAGAATAAGCCCTACACAGGAACAAATCCAGTCTTCATGGTAGAGAGAGATAAAGCCATCTTACTTGAAATAGGAATAAGGATATTTGTCATTTTGTGCAACCTCTATTGTTCCTGGATCAAACTGAGGGCCAGGCTGCTACTTCTCACAGCCCAATAACGGGATGCAGATGAACTGAGAAGGAAGAGAAATTTTATTTCTGTAACTGGTTCCAGGGAGAAGTCTTGGAAAATATCATCAGATCAGCTCAAAATTACAAAGATTCCCAGAGGTTATATATGTTCTGAGCTATATGTCTATGTGTAAGTGTGCATTCATCTAAAGACATACGTAATTAACTTCTTTTAATCTCTAAGACCTGAGTCTTGAAGACCTTCCCCTGGAGCCTCTGTAAATTTACTTAATGTAAATGGGTCCAGGTGCTGGGGTGATTACCCTTATCTTGTCTCCTGCTAAGCCACAGAGGTTTGGGGAGGTCCTTTAGTCCCCAATAAAGCTTGTTTGTGGAGGCCTGGGGAGTTTCTTCAGATCCCCAATAAAACTTGTTTAATCCTAAACATGTCTTGTTAAGAATTCCTTCATTATCTTGTCATGCTTCAAGGCCCAGGAAAGGCCTAAGCAAAGCTCTTACGTTCCAGCCTTTGTATAAGGACACTGGCTCTTTTAGCTTTTAATATTTAACTTACCCACTCAGTCAGTGCTCAAACAGTAGTGATGGAGGCCTGCGTTAGTCAGACCTGGCCTGCCACACTGTCACCTGGACCTTGATTTAGATGCTTCCAACTCTCTAGACCTTAATTTCCCCAGATTCAAGAAGAAAGCAATAGTGCTACCTGTCTGCCCTGGAGGCCAGGTGGAGAAGAGGGAAGGACTCAGAAGTATTTTCCAGGAATATTGTTTGGTCCTGAGCCCTCTGCCAGCAATTCAGTGTTTCAGCTTCCTTTGCCCATGAGACTGAGATCCTGCTTTTCACAGTTAATTTATGTCTAAAGGCTTCCAAAACTCTACCATGTTTCTATCCATCCCAAATAATTAGCCACCACTGGACAATCTATGTTCTGATTCTGATGACACCACCCATATGCTCTGCAATTCAGATTTTTGACTTCCAGCCTTTGCAAGTTTATCAGCAGTGAACTGACACCTGTCTTGCATGGCATGATTCTCACTTAGATGATTGAGTTCCTGGAAACATTTGGCATCCATTAGGAAATGGACAAGTAGAGGCACCTCAGAAAAGCACTGTATATGTTACATATGTTAAGTTGTAATATGTTATCAGGGAGCATCTTCTCTAGTCTCTCCTCTTATAAATACCCATCATAAATATTGCCATTCTACCTCTCCTTACTCATGGAAGACTGATCATTCATAACAGCCTTCCATCGCCCCTCCTCTAGTTTCAATACTGGGATGTGCTTACTACCTAGAAAAAGAAACACATCTTTCAAACCACAGTTTTCTCTTTTGTACATTTGAGTAATAATACCTACATCCTAGAGTTGTGGTGAAGGTAAAATGAGATGATACATGAGATGCACATCATCAGAGGGCTAGACACATAAAACTGGTTCCGTAAAGGGTAACTGTTATTATTATACTTTAAACCTCTTGAGGTCTGGAATGGTGTTTGTTTTTTTCTGGTTTGTTTGGGTCTTACTACTGATGTCTTAATTAAGGTACAGCTTTAAACAAGTTAAGTATGCAGTTTACCAAAGACAGTTTAATGGCTGCCTTTGTCAGACATCCGAAGCCCAGACACTTGCTGTTTTGTGGCTTAGTCATGCCTAGGGGGATGTGGTGATGTCAGTGGTTCAAAATGGCTCTCCCCAATGTCCAATTACTGCAGCAGGGAGGGGACACGGGGAAGAGTAGGCCCTGTCCCTTCCTTTTCAATGCATAGCCCAGATAATACATACTTCGTTTAGTGTACCCAAGTGACCACAACTTAGTCACATGGCCACATCTAGTTGCAAGGTATCCAGAAAAATAGTCTTTGTTCTGGTCATCTGGTTTAAAACACATGTTCTATTACCAAAAAAAAAAAAAAAAAAAAAAAAAAAAAAAAAAAAAAGACAGTGAAAGAATATTTGGGAAGAATTAGCTATCCCTATCACAACCATACAATAATGCCAAACACAGTGACACAGGTCAAGAGATACATGGATACACGGTGAACACATTATTGTTATTTCCTTTTTTGAACAGTGATATGTGATATTTGCAGATATTCTTTTATTTGAAATATTTCCATCTCATTAATTCAACATTATCCAGGGTCAATATTTTCTTTTAATTTCTAAATTTGCAGTGTTGAAAAATTAGTTCTAAAATATTTTCATCACCTGGCTGGGCATGGTGACTCATACCTGTAACCCCAGCACTTTGGGAGGCTAAGGTGGGTGGATCACCTGAGGTCAGGAGTTCGAGACCAGCTTGGCCAACATGGTGAAACCCTGTCTCTACTAAAAATACAAAAATTAGCTGGGAATGGTGATGTCCTCCTGTAATCCCAGCTACTTGGGAGGCTGAGGCAGGAGAATTACTTGAATCTGGGAGGCAAAGTTTGCAGTGAGCTGAAAT
>NW_016107545.1:2861173-2886443 GCF_001604975.1 Cebus imitator | reverse complement strand
AAGGAAACTCTGTTAACAGCCACTCCCCAACAAGCAGCTACTCCCTTATAACCTCTCTTCATGGCCCCCGACAATTAGGAATCTGCTTTTTTTCTCTGCGAATCTATCTATCCTGGATGTTTCATGTAAATAGAATCATAAAATATGTAACGATTGGTGTCCGAATTATGTGTCTTAGCATAAAAATATATTTTAAAGCAAAGAAAAAATTGTTACTACCCAATAAGACAAGTAACACAATTAAAAAATGGGAAAAGGATTGAACAGATATTTCTTCAAACAAAATGGCCAATGAGCACAGTAAAGGATGTTCAACATCTTTAGTCCTCAGGGAAATGCAAACCAAGACCAATCACTGTTAGGATAAAGTGCATCATTGTGCTTAAAGGTTTGATTTAGAAATACGGGTAAATAATGACCCTCTGTTTCTGGCTAGCTGTGTTATGATTGCTTGGGCAGAGTTAAGAGATGGCGCTCCAAGACATAGTCCAGTAGGATGCAAAGAGTTTGGAAATGAGTTAATAGAGTTTGATTGTGTAAAAACTCCTCCACCTTACCCAGTCATTTCCACACACTCTCAATATGGCTACCACCAGGCTATATTCTCCCATTCAGAAATGATGCCATTTAAGAAACCAGCTAAGTACAACTCATCCCAATTATTGAAAAAGCTTTTTTCAAACTGCAAAATTGCAAGCAAGGGGGAAATCAAACACGAAAGATGATGCATCACAGAACAAAAGGAGCAGCTGCAAACGTTCTGAGCCCTGGCTCCCATGTGACTTTCCTGTCAACTCTGCTTTCTTAAATGGCCAGAAAAACTACTTCATGGGGAAAAATGTATTTTCTGCAAATATGTTCATGCTTCTATGTGATTCACATTACTTTTTATTTTCGTTATCAATGCAATGTCTGTTTTTTCCATGTTATTAATAGTTACGTCTCTAAATTAAGAAAAATGAGTTTGAACATAAGAGATAATATCCAGTCCAAGATAGCACCATTTAAATGAGCATGAAATCATTCTTGTAAACAAAAATTTCTGTCACTAGGTAACTGAGTTGTTCACCTGTCACCCACATGTGATGCAGCCTCTCTTCATGCCTATTGTGTCAGCTAATTATTTATAACACTCTCTTGTCACTCTTAGAAATGCCCTAAAGTGGCTGATACATTAGTTTACCATTCTAATTAGAAGCTTCTTTCAGGTCCTTTACTTTTTAAAATGTTTTTTTAATTTAATTTTTTTTTTTTAAAGAGATGGAATCTTGCTCTGTTGCCCCAGCTGGAGTGCAGTGGTGCTATCTTGGCTCACTGCAATCTCCATCTCCTGGGTTCTAGCAATTCTCCTGCCCCAGCCTTATGAGTAGCTGGCATTATAGGTGCATGCCACCATGCCTGGCTAATTTTTTATATTTTAATAGAGATGGGGTTTCACTGTGTTACCCAGGCTGGTCTCAAACTCCTGAGCTCAGGCAATCCACCCACCTCAGCCTCCCAAAGTGCTAGGATTACAGGCATGAGCCACCATGCCCAGAAGGTCCTTTACTTTCTTGGTGTATTAATAAATCACTTAATTTAAGATGCTTTTCAGAGTCCCGTTGGCTGAAAACGATAAGGATTGCATCCCCTGGCCACATGCCCATGTGCCCTTGGATTTGTGCTTGAGTGTAGAAGGGAGATGGGGTGAGGCTGGGATGGTGGTATCGGGAGGCAGCACCCATTAGGTCTGTTATTCGCACATGAGACTAAGTGCTGGGGTGACTTCAGGCTGGCCTGACTACTGTGCCTAGGTCCTGGAAACACACACCACATGTTTATATTTGTGTCAATGTTCATGCATGGAGTTTTCCATTTTTCTTAAAGAAAACAAACAATAGCAAAAAAGATGAATATTTTAGTTATTTAAAAACTGAGCACGCTATTTGCTACCCATGCAAAATAATGTATACTTTCGAGGATTCAGTGTTGAGATTCTCCTACCTGCTTAGCCACAAGAAGAAGGAAATCCCCTGGACATTACAATTGAAACCTGTTTAGAGCAGTTAAACTGCTTCCTGAAAGCCCAGGGTCTCCTTTGTCCACCAGTTCTTAAGGCAGAGGGAGCCCTTGTAAGAGTTAAAGAAAGAGGAAAGAAACCCTGAACACGACCTGGCAGTTAAAGGTAAGTTTGCTTTAGATAAAACCTGAGAGAGGCTTCTGGCTGTTTTTTTTTTTTTTTTTTTTTTTTTTTGGTCAGGAGTACTTTCTCTTACAGACTAAAAGTATATATTGGTTTTAGGATGAGGACCTTATTATAAGCTTGGAATGTTCCCATGTGAGGGAGAAGTTTTATGGTGGGGTTGGAAGGTCTCTGGAAGGAGAGAAGTTTATCTTGAGGCAGACATCTTTCTGGCAGGACAGGGGTTACTTTGGGGCTGGCCTTTTCCTGGCCGGAGGGGGTTTCTCTTGGGGCTAGCATATTTTCAGTTAGGGAGGAGTTGGGAATCTTTCTGGTCAGAGATGTTTTGTGATTTATGGTCATGCTGACCTTAGCCATTAGGCTTATGCCCTTTGGGTTTTGGCAGTTTTTTATTAAGGTGAACTTTAGAATGAGGAGCTTGTCCAAGATGGTGATGGTCCTGCTGTATCAGCCCCTAAGTCTGCAGAGACCCCAGAGGAAACTTAGTTTCACTGACCTGTCTCTGTTGCCTCTGAGAGTGGAATGCTCTGCCTTGAGTACCACTTCCCTTTAGGCCTCTTAAGATTCACAGAGTCTGTGTTCCATGCCCGGTGCTCATGGGAGGTGGAAGACTCAATATCGCTGATGTTCTGGAGGGTCAACCATAGAGGAACATGAGTGACAAGGGAAAGAACAGCATCTGAAAGTGGACCAGTCCATCTGCTCTGATTTGTGTCCCTTCCTACTCATTCCAGAGGCCTCTTAGAAATAACCAGACATATCCTGAGGCTCCCAGCTTAAAACGCTTTGGTGTTCTCCATCACCTTCGCTCTGCATACCAGTCCTGCCCACCTCTCCAGCCACATGCCCACCCTCTACCCCTCATCCCTCACCTGGCACGCTGGCCTTTCTCCTCTTCCTTAAACACATCAGGCTTTTACCTAACCCATAACCCCTGACATGCCCTTCTCTCTCTCTCTTTTTTTTTTAAATATATATTTTATTGCATTTTAGGTTTTGGGGTACATGTGAAGAACATGCAAGATTCTTGCATAGGTACATACATGGCAATGTAATACAGGAGCACCCAGATACATAAAGCAAGTTCTTAATTACTTACAAAGAGACTTAGACTCCCACACAATAATAGTGGGAGACTTTAACACTCCACTGTCAATATTAGACAGATCAACGAGACAGAAAATTAACAAGGATATCCAGGACTTGAACTCAGACCTGGAGCAAACAAACGTAATAGACATTTACAGAACTCTCTACCCCAAATCCACAGAATATACATTCTTCTCAGCATCACATCACGCCTACTCTAAAATTGACCACGTAATTGGAAGTAAATCACTCCTCAGCAAATGCAAAAGAATGGAAATCATAACAAACAGTCTCTTACACCACAGTGCAATCAAGCTAGAACTCAGATTTCAGAAACTAACTCAGAACCGCACAGCTTCATGGAAACTGAACAACTGGCTCTTGAATGTTGACTGGACATGCCCTTCTCTTTGCTTGGAGAATCCTTCAATCCTCTGCCCTGTCTAACTTCTTTCACTGAGCTAAACCGTATTCATCTTCCTGGTCTCAGATTAAGTGTCTCTTCCTTAGGGATCCTACCTTGACCATTCCTACCCTAAAAAGCGGTTGAGTTGGATGGGAGAGCACAGGGGATGTTTAGGTCAGTGAAGCTGCTGTGTGTGACGCTACCATGCTATCCCAGAATATGCAACACCAAGAGTGAACCCTGACATACAAATTGTGAACTCTGGGTGACAGTGATGTCTTACTACAGGTTCATTCATTGTAACAGGTGTCCCTTTCTGGTGTGGATGTTGATAGTGAGGGAGGCTGTGCATGTGGCAGGGCAGGCAGTATTAAAGAAATCTCTGTACCTTCATCTAAATTTTGCTGTGAACCTAAAACTGCTGTAAAAAAATTTTTTTCTATTACAATGAAATGCAAAGCCAAACCACCAAGAGCAAACAAACAAGCAAACAACAGTAAAAAAAAAAAAAAAAAGTGGGGGGAGGTCTAGTGTGCTGTTACTTTGTTTTCATTTTTGTCAGGGTGGGAATGCTTGGTCATCAAACTACCCAGTGCTGGGCACAGAGTAGAAACCCATGGAGCTAGGCTTCAAAAGTGGCCACAAATTTTTATTCTCACTTAGTCACTCACCTTTGCAAATGATTTTCCCTTTCCTTCGAACCAAGGGGGAGATCTATTCATTCACATCTCCAACCTCAAGTTGGAACTGAGAATTTCTTTAATCAATAGTAAGTTAGTAAGTGTCACTTAAGTGGGGTCAAAAAAGTGCTTCCTTTTTAGAACTTGCCCTCTCTTGCTGCTCTCGGGAAGCCTGCAATGGTCACCCCCGAACAGGCTTGAGCTAGCCTTTTGGGTGATGAACACATTTCCTATGATCCCCTATCCCCTCTGCCTGGAGCCAGCAACCACTGCCTGACACGTAACTACATTGCTGAACCCCTAGTGACTGGAAACACATAAGTGAACCCATCTCAGCGGAAGCTAGACCAAATTCCCAACCTACAAAATTGTGAGCAATCAAATAATTCTATTTAAAGCTACTTTGTTTGCACACAGTCTATTATGCAGGAAAACCCAACTGACATACATACTAAGTATTTGTGGAATGAATGAATGAATGAATAATGGTCTCCAAACTTACAAAAACTAGACATCTGTGTCTGTGTATTTATTTTTACAGATATAAGGCAACATAGATATTATACATATGCAATCCCTTCTGGTAAAAATTAAGAAAGTACAACTCTCTCTATTAAATACTCATTTTGTCAGTAGGTTTTTATGGATATTGCCTTACTAAAATTATTAGCATAGATATTTCCAGTTCAAAAGAACCTGAAATATTGCCAACTCCAGCACCCAGAATTTAGTGGTGCAGAAACTGAGGCCAGGAAAGGACTGAGGATATGCCTTAGGTTATGCAGTCATCAGCGATCACTGGGGCTTCAATGCAGAGCCTGGAACATGAGGTCAGTAAGACTCCAAGAGATGAGGAACAGGGTAACTTCCCAGAGTTCCACAGGATAAAAAGTCAGCACAACTCATGCTTGGGAAAATGCATTTCTGGGTGACTTCGGGAGGCCTTGGAGGAAGTTTGCAGATCAAAAGGGTGAATATGGCTGTGATAATGGCGTTGGTGGTGAGGGTAGTACTGGTGACTCTGTGTATGTTCATGCTCTTGCCTTGAAACTTGTGGAAGCCAGTGCAGAATGAGGCATTATTCAGGAGAGAGGAAATAGGCATCCCGGCTGCCACAGGATTGCAGGCAAAGTCGCTTATTCCATTTTCCTGTGTTCTTAACATCTTCTACAAATGCAGACTTGATGCCGGGTACAGAAGAATCAGTATCATCGCAAGAGAAAAAAACAGTATTAGGACAAGAAGAAAAACAAATGGTCACTAGAATGAGTTGATTTCATAAGGTTTTTGCATGCATGCAATATTATCAAGTCATGTAATGTTTTGTTAACTTCTTTTATCTACCTTTATCTCATTCTCTTTAGAAGTTCTACGTTTGATCTCCACTTTCTTTCAGGAGAAAGAATTCTGATAACTCATGTCCTGAAAAATAAATTACAGAAGACTACAGTGTGAAATTTTAATTTGTTCATGTGCACAATTTCCACAGGTTCTCTACTTAGGTATACATTCTGTTAATAAAAAAGATTTTTTCTGCTCTTCTCCCTCCTTGGTAGACTTTTACATTTCTTATTTTTTTATATATAAAAAGCATAAGAGAATGTGGACATGGAAAAGTCAAATTATAACTACTCAAACATCGGCATGTTTGTTTATAAGCTATCATGATTTAAAAATAAAGATAAAAAACTTTTTACAAGAAAATAAAAATGCAATTAATATAAATTGCAGCCAGCTGCTTATTCAATTCCCCTCCTTCCAGAAATAGAAAGGAGAGAGAGAGGAAGAGAAAGAGTGAGAGATTTAAACTTTTCTTTTCAAAAAAATTATCATAATTTTTTAAATAGGTGTTTTGGGAACAGGTCGTGTTTGGTTACATGGATAAGTTCTTCAGTGATGATTTCCAAGATGTTAGTGCACCCGCCACCCAAGAAGTGCACGCTGGGTATAGAGTATAGTCCTTTGTGTCTTACCCCCTACACTCTTTCTCCCAAGTCCCCAAAGTCCATTGTACCATTCTCATGCTTTTGCATCTTCATAGCCTAGCTCCCGCTTATGGGTGAGAGCACACGATGCTGGTTTTCAATTCCTGAATTATTTCACTTAGAATAATGGTTTCCAATTCCATCCAGGTTGCTGCAAATGCCATTATTTTATTGATTTAAAAAACTTCTAGAAGACAATTTCTTTGGGGTGGGGGAGTTGCTTTATATCCTTAGTTATTTAACATTTTACTGAAATCTCCTCACTCCGGCCTGCCTGGCCCACCTCTTGGCTAATCAGCATAAGGTCATCTTAAATTAGTCATCTGGGCTGCGCACAGTGGCTCATGCTTATAATCCCAGCACTTTGGGAGGCCAAAGCAGGCAGACCACGTGGTCAGGAGATTGAGGGCATCCTGGCTAACACAGTGAAACCCCGTCTCTATTAAAAACAAAAAAATTAGCCGGGTGTGGTGGCACACACCTTTAGTCCTAGCCACTGGGGAGGCTGAGGCAGGAGAATCGCTTGAACCCGGGAGGTGGAGGTTGCAGTGAACTGAGATAGCACCACTGCACTCCAGCCTGGGTGACAGAGCAAGACTCCATCTCAAAAAAAAAATGTCCATCTGTAGGAGTCAGGACGTATTCAGTCCTAAAATAACAGTGTGGTGTCCAGATTGAAAGCAACTGGAGACTCCATTGGCTAATGGATTACTGGTTTCAACGGAAGAGTCAGATTTAGAAGATAAAGATTTGACAAGTGGAAAATTTTAGAGTGGCTTGGAAGGCTATATCAGAGAGAAAGAGCACCATAAAGAGACATATGCTGAATATTGCTTCACCTGGGACACAGCAGAGTACAGGCACAAAAGGCATAAACAGGTGGCCACAGAGGCATGCCATAATACAGAACAGTGGCCTTAAACTCCATCAGGAATGAATCAGAGAAACCTGGTCTGACTCATTGCTTCTGCATCTTATAGTTGGGCTGAAATTCTACATTTCTGTACCCAGCAAATGTTCTTTGAAATTAATTTTACATTTTAGTAAAATATAGGAGAATGTCCTAAACTCCATCAGGAGTGAATCAGAGAAACCCTGTCTGACTCTTTGCTTTTGCATGTTATAGTTAGGGTAAAATTTTACATTTCTGTATCTGGCAAATATTCTTTGAAATTAACTTTACATTTTTGAAGTTTTGCTTATTTGTATCTGGCAAATATTCTTTGAAATTTTACATTTCTTAGAAACTAAAGACATTGCTGTTGTTGGAGAAAATACTGTATAACTGCATTTTTAGGTTTATATTTGTTTGAGAAATGCTACTAAAATATTAACTGTTTTTTTCTCTTGGTGGTAGTATACGGGTGACTATATTAGGCTGTTCTTGTGTTGCTATAAGGGAATACCTAAGGTTGAGTAATTTATAAACCAAAGAGGTTTAACTGGCTCATGCTTCTGCAGGCTGTACAAGCATGGCACCAACATCTGTTCAGCTTCTGAGAGGCCTCAGGAAGCTTCTAGTCACGGTGGAAGGTGAAGGAGGAGCAAGCACATTGTATGGTAAGAGCTGGAACAAGAGAGTAAGGGGTGGAGATGTCCCAGGCTTTTTTTTTTTTAATATATATTTTATTGTGTTTTAGGTTTTGGGGTACATGTGAAGAACATGCAAGATTGTTGCATAGGTACACACATGGCAATGCGGTTTGCGCCCTTCCTCCCCATCACCTATATCTGACATTTCTCTCCATGTTATCCCTCGCTAACTCCCCACCCCCGACTGTCCCTCCCCCAGATCCCCCCCGCAGACCCCAGTGTGTGATGCTCCCCTCCCTGTGTCCATGTGTTTTCATTGTTCAACACCTGCCTATGAGTGAGAACATGCGGTGTTTGATTTTCTGTTCTTGTGTCAGTTTGCTGAGAATGATGTTTTCCAGGTTCATCCATGTCCCTACAAAGGACATGAACTCATTGTTTTTTATGGCTGCATAATATTCCATGGTGTATATGTGCCACATTTTCCCTGTCCAGTCTATCATCGATGGGCATTTGGGTTGGTTCCAAGTCTTCACTATTGTAAACGGTGCCACAATGAACATTCGTGTGCATGTGTCCTTATAATAAAATGATTTATAAACCTTTGGATATATACCTAGTAATGGAATTCCTGGGTCAAATGGAATTTCTATTTCTAGATCCTTGAAGAATCACTACACTGTCTTCCACAATGGTTGAACTAATTTACACCTTTAAACAACCAGATATTGTGTGAACTAGTGGAGGGTGAACTCACTTATCACCAAGGGGATGGTGCTAAACTATTCATAAGGGATTTGGCCTCTATGATTCAATCATCTCCAAATTTCATGTAGAAATGCACTTCCCAGGGTTCAAGGTTCAACATGAGATTTGGAGGAGGCAAACATCTAAACCATAACAATGACTTTAATTTTTATTTATATTTTTAAAAATAATCTGTATGTTCTGATTATTCTAAGGTGAATGTAGGATTGCATTTCACATAATTGAATACATTTATAACAAAAATTGAATGGTTTTAAAATGTGAAATGTCATTAGTTTGAAAATGAGGCTGCAGGGGTTATCCTCCAGCAGGGGAACATTCTCACACATACCTTGTTATTGTGCTTGTTATCATGATTCAGTCTGATGGGAAAATGACATCTTTCACTACTGTGATTAGCTCGTGTCAATTTATACTCACCCTGGCTCAGATTCATAACTCACAGAGACACGCTTCCTCCCCACTCCTTAAAATCACCGAGGACATGAATCATAGCTATGTACCATCCTGATTTAGGGCATATTTGTGGAGAAATGCATGAATGAATATGATGATTATTTACTTATGAACCTAATCAGAGATTCAGTCATCAATCTTCTCAGGATGAATTCAGATGAACTTGGTTCAGAAGGAATAAATTACAGGGCAAGTCCATTTGTGATGCACATGCATTATACACAGATGTTGTTTTCACTGTATTATGACTGCCATAATACATGAATTTTGCATGGTTCTATTTTTAAGGGTATAGTTGTTAAATTGCCAAATTTATAATTTTAGATGTTTTTCCAATTTGTTTTTGTTTTGAGACAGAATTTCCCTCTGTCACCCAGGCTGGAGTGCAATAGTGTGATCTCTACTCACTGCAACCTCTGCTTCCCAGGTTCAAGTGATTCTCCTGCCTCAGCCTCTCTCGTAGCTGAGATTACAGGTGCCCACCACCATGCCCGACTAATTTTTGTATTTTTAGACATCACCATGTTGGCTAGGCTGGTCTCGAACCCCTGACCTCAAGTGATCCAACTGCCTCAGCCTCCCAAAAAGCTGGGATTATAGGCATGAACCACAGAACCCAGATGTTTTTCCAATTTGAAATGACCACCTGAAACTTTTTGTAATGACCATGAAATATGACTTGTCATTAAATGATCAGATTTTAAAAGGCCTAGAAAACTCAAAAGAGGTAACAATGAAGTAACTATTTTTAACATAAAATAATTTCCTTCTCACCCATCTTGCTCAGATTTCCTAGGTGATCTTGAAAGAATCTGTGCTTTAGAAGCAAACTTTAACAACGATGTTCCTATCATTTAACACTTAAAAAAAAAACTACCTTTTGATTTTAATGAATTGATGTATCTTTTTGATGGTAGTTTCTAACAGAGACAAGGAGCTTTATTCTTCTGGCAAGACACAATGAGGATAATTTTTACCTCTAGGAAAAATAGGGGTACAGTTTTAAAATGCATAAAAAGCAATTTTTTTTTGAGATAGGGTCTCACTGTCTCCCAGGTTAGGGTACCGTGGTGGGATCTCCACTCACTGCAATCTCAACCTCCTGTGCTCAAGTGATCCTCCCACCTCAGCCTCCTCAGTAGCCTGAACTACAGGTGTGTACCACCACATCCAGCTACTTTTTGTACTTTTGTAAAGATGGGGTTTTGCTCTGTTGCCCAGGCTGGTCTCGAACTCCTGGGCCCAAATGATTCACCCACCTTAGCCTCTCAAAGTGCTGGGATTACAGATGTGAGCCATGGTGCCTGGCCTAGCAATTATTCTTGACTGCAATGTACTTTTCTTTTTGAGGACAAAGTCAGTTTTGGACTTAATTTATGTTTATTTTTAAATGATATTTTTCTACTTTTTCTTTCTCACATTAAGTGCCAGAAAACTAGAGCCGAAAAGTCTTCAAATCTATTGGCCTCCTGCGTTTTTCACTGTTTACTGTCTCTTCAACAGCGCTCTCCCCCTTCCTTCTATGACCAGGACTCTGGTTTGACCCAGCTGCCCATGTTTCCAGTGCCAGGAGATAAACGAAGCCAAACCTAAGCCACTCATGACAAATGTGTCTCCTGTGTGTTTGGTCTAGGCAAAAGCACGTGACCCATTTATAGTTAATAAGACAGGAGGGGAAGTCTTAAAGCACTGGAAATATTTTTCTCCTCAACACATAGAAAGTAGTCACACCCGGTAAAGGCCTTTAGCAACACTCACATTCCATCCTGCTTTGTGGGAAGCACAGGATGGTACCTGAATCTGAGGCAGCCATCTAGGGACCATGAAAGAGTCAGCCTTAAATAAGCTAGAGAAGTCAGGAGAGGATGGGAGAAGCCCTCCTGGAATTTCCAGGTCAACCCTGAGAGTGTCCACCATGGTAAGCAAAACAGCACCCTATCAAAGATGCCTGTGTTCTGATTCCTAGGACTTCTAGGCCACTCCCCCCATATAATTGAATCTCTATGGAATTGAAGGATCCATGGAAGAAAGATGAAAACCACTGTTTATGTAAAAGACATAGTAAGTATACTAAAATCATAGAGCGGTCACTTAATAGTAGGCTCTGAAAAATTAATTTCTGTGGGAAAATACTATACACAGTTTTAAAATCAAATTGATACTGTCTTGGTTCCATTAAAAAAAATCAGAACAGAAATCTAAATCTGCAAATCTGCCAACCCTGTAAGTATTGTTTTATGACAGAGTATGGTAATTTTTTAATTTCATACTTTTAAAACAGTGGATAAATACGGTTTCTGTAGTCTATATGTTAAATTATATTAATAGGCATGTATATGTTGTATACATTATAATTACATTTCCCATATAGTATGTCATTGAATCTTTACAAAAACCTGCTTTACATATTTCCTAGCTAATTTGAATGCCCAAATGCTTATTATCTAGAAAATGTCAGAAAACTTTTTCTGTAAAGAGCCAGAGAGTAAATATTTTATGGTCTTTATTACAAATCCTCAACTCTGCTCTTGTAGCAACAAAGCAGACTAAAAAAAAATTTGTAAATCAATGGGTGTGGCTATGTTCTAATAAAAACTCATTTGTAAAAAAATAAGCAGCTCCCCTAGGCCACAGTGTGCCAAACCCTGAGGGAGGTAACTTATTCCACGCTCATTTGTGTATGCTGATCTTGTATTCTGTCACCTTGCTGAACTCACTTTTTGGTTTTCATCTTTTTTGGTATGTTTCCCGGGATTTTCTACATAGACAATTAAATACACACTGCTAAGTGAAGGAAACCAGACTCAAAAGGTCAAAGACCGTGTGACTTCACTGAAAAAGGCAAAACTCCGGGAACAGGAAATTGAGCCGTCGCTGTCAGGAGCTGGAGTAGGGCTTGGGTCGATTACTAAAGGGATGAGGGCAGTTTTGGAGGCATGAAACTAACCCCACACTGCATGGAATTAGAAGACAGGAGCCTGCCAATCACAGAACATCTATTTCTGGCTACAGAAAGTCTGTTTTCGTCTTTCCCCTTTAAGTATTTCTCAGTGTTGACGTTTCTTCACCCTAAATATATGTAGTATGCAGGCAATGTAGCTCATTGTCATCATTGTCTTATGTTTTAAATGTCTTCCTTGATTGGCCAAGTTTAAAAGGGGGAGGTGCAGCAGCGCTGTTTGTGTTTGGTTTGTTTTTAAATCTTTGAAGTAGAACCCTTATAAAACTCATGGGTGCTAAGCAGGCTGGCTCAGTCCTCCACCGTCATATGTCTATATTGTTTCCGTAAACTGAAGGTAAAATCCTAAGCTCCCAAACTGAGCAGGAGGTCTTGGCCAAGAGGACCCCAGAGAAATCTGAAAAACACAGTTCTGTATCAGGGTGTGACGGAAGGTAGGACACTCTCTTCTACATCCTCTTTTGGAGTTTAGGCAAATCTGGCCAGTGTTCATGTTAAAATAGAGATTGTATGACCTACAGAACAGACTGTCTGTGGCAATAAGATACCAAATTATAAACAAGACGTAAGGCCAGGCAAAGTAAGAGTTAAATCGTGCCCTCAGGCCACCAGTCTTGCTACCTGTCATCTTTTATCTTAGAATATTTCCACTTTGGAAGGCCAAGGCGGTGGATTGCTTGAGCCCAGGAGTTTGAGGCCAGCCTCTATAAAAAAACTACATCTCTATAAAAAAATACAAAAATTAGCTTGGCGTAGTGGCACATGCCTGTAGTTCTCACTACTCGGGAGTCTGAGGTGGGAGGACAGCTTGAGCCCAGGAGGCCTAGGCTGCAATTAACGATGATTGTACCACTGCACTCCAGCCTGAGAGACAGCAAAACCTTGTCATAATGACAAAACAAACAAACAACAACAACAACAAAATCTTTTTTTTCCAGACCTCACTTTCTAAACAGAGCCTTACTCCTTTGATCCATAACAAATTGAAAACTCTCTGAATCCACCTGTAACCTGTAACCACCCCCACTTCAAACTATCCCACCTTTTTGGGGTGAACATATGTATATCTTCCAGGTATTAATTTATGTCTTTTCCTATAACTCCTGCCCCCTTGAAATGTAAAAAATATACTTTAATCCAGGCAGGGCATGGTGGCTCATACCTGTAATCCCAGCACTTTGGGAGGCTTAGATGGGCAGATCACCTGAGGTAAAGAGTTTGATCCCAGCCTGGACAACATGCTGAAACCACTTCTCTACAATATATATATATATATATATATATATATATATATATATATATATACACATTAGCCAGGGGTGGTGGCACGCACCTATAATCCCAGCTACTTGAATGGCTGAGGAAGAAACCTGCTTGAACCTAGTAGGCAGAGGTTGCAGTGAGCTGAGATTGTGCTACCAAACTCCAGCCTGCATGACAGAGCAAGATTCAGTCTCAAAAAACAACGGCAAATATGACTGCCTCGGCTGAGGCTGGGGATTCTGGGGCCGTAGTCACTCATACCGGCTCAGAATAAAGCAGTTTAAAATATTTTACAGAGTTCAGTCTTCCTTCCTTCCTTCCTTCCTTCCTTCCTTCCTTCCTTCCTTCCTTCCTTCCTTCCCTTCTCCTCCCTTCCTTTCTCCTCCCTTCCTTTCTCCTCCCTTCCTTTCTCCTTCCTTCCTTCCTTCTTTCTTTCTTTCCTTCTTTTTCTTTCTTTGATGGAGTCTTGCTTTGTCGCCCAGGCTGGAGTGCATTGGCACAATCTCACCTCACTGCAACCTCCACCTCCCTGGTTCAAGCAATTCCCCTGCCTAAACCTCCCAAGTAGCTGGGGTTAAAGGTGTGTGCCACCACGTCAGCTAAGTCTTTTTGTTTTTTTCTTTTTTTTTTTTTTTTGAGTAGAGACAGGGTTTCACCATATTTGCCAGACTAGTCTCGAACTTTTCACCTCAGGCAATCAGCCCACCTAGGCCTCCCAAAGGGCTGGGATTACAGGTGTGAGCCACCACACCCGGCCTTGGTTTTTCTTTAACATTTTCATTCTCAGAGGATCCACGGGAACCTGTGTCAGTAATTCCCTGAAGCCTGTTCTGGAGTTTTATGGAATAATCCCTACTGGCTCCATGTAGAATGACCCAACGGCAACTAATAAAACATAAACACAGTCTTCTCTCCACCCAGGGTGCAGCACCACACCTATCAAGGCTCCGCTTGAGGAACGAAGCCAAGTCAATAAGCCACAACCTTCTTTGTCAGTTTAGATGAATGACACGTGTCAGTCTCCTTCCACCTAGTTAAAACCAGAGAGTCATTTTCTCGTTTGGAGCAGTAGAAACGAAGGCAATTTTGAGCTACTGGAGTGTGAGATTTTGACTTCCTGTTAACACTGATCTCTTCCCAAGTTGCAACCCCATGCTCCTGTGAAGATGCTTAGGTTGGTCTCCGAGAGGAACACACAGCAGGTCCTTCATTTCATTTTCACAGAGCAAATTGCAGGCACTGTTGTGAGTGGATGAGGTGGCAGCAGTGAGCTTTGCTCTCATTCCTGTGGACTACGTTTGCATATGACTACAGATGCTAGATGTGTGCAGTTACCCTTTCTGGAATGTAAACTTACCCAGGGGTTGCCGATTCCTCAAGTGTAATCAACTCAGAGTGGTCTGACATAGGGTTGTTAGAATTCTGATTAAGAAAATTTGTAAAGTGGAGAAACGGAAAACTGAACGTTTGAAACTAGATATGTTTGGATTTCATTGAATTTTCCTTTGCTCTTTTTTTTGGAGAAATTTAGGTCTTTGAAGCAAAGCAGATAAAGAGAAAATGGCTGTCATGAGACGCGAAAATAAGAGAGAAGTTCAAAGTAATGTGATTGGGAATGGACCAGTTTCTGCAGCACAATGGTAGGATTATCACTGAGAGAAGGCAGTGAGGATGGATAGGAAGGTGTCTCCCTTCGACCTCTTTTACACAGACAGCATCCAGAGGGACAGTCAGTAAGGAAAGGTGAAAAGCTGAGACATTCATGATTGGGCTAGCTATAATGATCTCTGCAACTGAAAGTTAGGAAAATGATTTCACTGACACTCTTATGAGGACTAGAACAAGTAGATGGGTACCACCATTTTGGAAAACCATGTGACACTACTAACAAATAACAAAGTGATATCATCTAAAGCCAGCAGTTATTATCTATTCATCAGTACTACTCTCGGTTATCTGCCAAGGAAAATGAGTGCAGATGTCCATCAAAACACATGCACAAAAAATGTTTATAGCAGCCATATTCATAACACCTAAACCCAGAAATAATCTTAATCACCACTTAAAGTTGAACAGATAAAAAATATTGAGTATTTATATGGAATACTGTGCTGGAATTAAAAATAAAAAAATTGATATACACATAGGAACTTGGATGGATCACACATAAATAATGTGCAAAAGATGCCACCCAAGGGCCAGAATTTGTGTTATTTCATTAATAAGAGATTTAAGGACAGATAACACAACAATAAAAAACATGGAGACAGAAGTGAAAAGGCTGGTCATTTTCCTCGCATGTGCTGAGTTTTTAAAAGGACAATAAGGAGTCTTCTGGGGTGTTTGTGTGTGTGTGTTTGTGTATGTATGTATATTTGCATGGTGCGTATATGTATATGCATGTATGTGTGTATGCATATGTATGTATGGGTGTATATGTATGCATGTGTATATGTGCATGTGTGTATATATGTATATATGTATGTGTATATACGTGTGTGCATAATATGCATGTGCATATATGTATGTGTGTATGTACACACACAAACATATGCATATACATACATATGCATGCATGTATGCACACACACATACATATACACACATATGTATGCATGAATGTTCACACATACATATGTATGTGTATGTGTAGATATGTGTGTGCATGTCTGTATATGTGCATGCATGTGTGTGTATATGTATGTGTGTATTCTTGTATGTGTGTGAATGTATGTGCATATATGTATATGAGTATATATGCATGTATGTGAGTATATATACTTGTGTATTTTGTATATGTACATGTATATGCTTATACATAGGTATATATACATATATGCATAATATACACATATATTTAGAAATACACTTGAGATTTCACCATACATATGTTATACATTTACATGTTAGTAACTTTGTTAAATAGTAAATTTTCTTTTAAATTAGAAAAATCAGCAATAACAAAAATATATCATTGCTAAGAATTATTAAGCCTTTATGACATCAGGCATTTTATATTTATTTGCTCATTTTCTCCTAACAATAAACTTATAATGTACTGAATTTTAATCCCTATTCTATAATGTGGAGGCCATGGCACAAGAAGGCTAGTAAAGAATTTGTCCCAGACTCATCCACAGCAGATGAGCTAGCAATGTTGACACTTGAACTAGCACTTCACAGTGGAGTCTGAGAAGGAAAAAGACTGAAGTGGATGGAATACTTAGAAAGACATTGTACAGAGGAAAAAAGACTAAAAGGAAAGTGGAAGGAGTCTGTCAACTCTGCCCCTGTGTTTGCAAGCCTCTTTCAAAGTGCTTTAAGAACCCTTTTCTAGGATGGCCAGCAATCCAGGTGTGGCACTGAAAGTTCTGCACCTTTGGAAATCCTCCTTGGGCTGTGAGCAATCCTGAATTTTAGTAATGGGTATCAAATATTTTAGGGGAGAGTATAAGACTCATATGGCAGCCCCCAAACAGGTGCTGAACAATACTGTTTTGAGTGTGAAAGGATCGTAGCATGGGTTATCTTCCTCTGCAGTGGGTATATCTCTTCTTTCCCCAGAGCTCTTTGGATGCTGGCAACCATCACCTGAGGTTCACACTAAGGGATCACTCATTATTTTATTTCCCTCACCTCCTGTGATGCAACTTAAGTGCATCCAAGTCATCAACACTAATGGTTCTCTTGAATTTTGCCTGTGGATTAACTACAGTGCTTTTTATAGAAATCATGTTAATTTATTTTTTAACTTTGAGAATATTGTGATCATGTTTTGTAAAAGTCCAGATCATGAACATGATAAATAATATTAATACCATCATGGCCCAGGCATAACTGAAAAAAATAATGTTTTTAAAAGATGCTATTTCAATGACAGACACATAAAAATAGTTAGGGAGGTAAGTCACCAAAACAAAATGCAGAAAAGAATTGGATGTGGGCATGGTGGAAAAGAGGAGGTGATCCCATATATGGAGATTGAATCTCACAAGTTCTGGGGGAAACTGGTAAGCACTTGTAAATCAATCACATTTTCTCATCTCCTCAAGAAACCAATGCTCAATTGAAAATAGTGGCTACTGAATGAGTCTGGCAGATGTCACAAATGAACAAGCCTGGTTGTATGGTTCCCTTGCTTTGTCTAAGAAAATGACTGATGTTCCATAACTTAATCCAATGGTTGAGGCTAAAATGGCTTGTGGGCAAATGAACAGGGGATTCTGATGACAGAAGTATGGGCTCTCACCTACAGAACCGATTCTGTCAGCTCTCACCAAGAGTCATGCTTTCTAAGCTACATCCAGGGATGTGTCCAGTCCTAAAGACAAAAAAACAGTGTTCCCCTTAGCTCCTAAATACATTGCTTTGAAAAATAGAAGTTCAAATGTCTTTTTGATTCCACAAAGATTTTTTTTAAGACTGTGGAAGATATTAAGTAAATATATTTACATTTTACACACACACATACACACACACACACACTTTCAGATGCCAACTTGAATTTCCTAACAACTACATATTTACATGAGAGTGCAAATGTAAATCTTGGCAAATCCCGTTCTATCTATGAAAGCTTCCCCAGAATAAAAAGATCCTACACTCAATATCCAGTATGTTCCATGTACACTGATATGTAGGGATGTGTTTTCCTACCTACAATAATGAGGTTTTCAAAATGAAAGTCAGCTTATTTTTCTGTTTCTTTAAAATGTGCTGCAGCACTTAAGGAGCTTATTTTACTTTTTAGAAATGGAAGAACACAGCCTTCTTAGATATTTACCTACAAGATGGCTATTAGGTTTGCTCTAGAAAAGATGTTAAATTTCTGCTTGCCATAAAATCATATTTTCAAAGTTTAGGAGAAAAAGTATGTTTTTCTCTAATGTGGAAATACATAGGGATGAGAACAGAGAGAACTCATATTTCAACAAATCTACATGTTGTTTCTCTAAAGGTGTTTTATGTGATTTAAGAAAGTCATAGGAGCCTAGAAAAAAATGAACTGATTTATCTGAAATATTGTTGTTCTTTGTATAGCTTGCAACAAAAACTCATACTGTGAAATAAATGACTCCTATTTTTGGAAATAAGCGTGATTCGGAGCTATAAATTAAATAAAAAAACAAAACATACAAGATCACCTGTAGCATACTACCATTCATGTGAGAAGTAGAGTTAAGGAACTAGGCATGAATGTAGTCATTCGTATGAAAGAACTACAGGAAGGAACAACTCGAAATAAATGAGGTTGTCTGCAGGGTGTGGGTAGCAACAGAATGTGAACAGAATGTGATGAATGGAGAATGAAAATGAGATTGCAGGTGTAAGGAGGAGTAGCATTCCTCTGAGTACACCGTTTTTAAATTGAACCATGCTAATGTTTTACATACTTGCTAAATAGACAAATAAATAAACCAAAATGCATGTGGTGGGTGGGGGGTGGGCGGGGGCAGAAAGAAAGGAATGCAGAGAGTACACAGAGACGTCTATATTACAAATGAGAAATATCAACCTACTGAGAGTGAGAACGCAAAGGGCTAACCTAAGCAACTTTGGAAAACAGCATTTTGGCAGTACATTAAAAGGCTGAAGACGAAAATAACTGTACACAGATGTTTTCATAAAGTAGTACATTTGTTTCTCACAAAGGTGTAAGTTAGCAATTTTGAAAACTCTATGAATTATGAAACTACTTTGTATGTATACTAGGATTGAACACACACATAAACACCTGGTAGGGCCTGGTTTCTCAACATTGGAGGAAAGCCACAACTATGGAAATGGAGAAGGCTAGAGTGAACCAGGCATGTTCGTTCAGAATGTGAGGTATTACAACAATTGACCCTTGAGCAACAGGGGTTTGACCTGTGTGGGTTCACTTATATGTAGAATTTTTTCAACCAAAGATAAAACCACTATTCAGGGGATGTGAAACTCAGGCATACAGAGGGCTGACTTATCCTATATGTAGGTTTCATAGATCCAATCACAGGACTTGAGTATGTGCAAATTTAGTATATGTAGGAGTCCTGAATCCAATCCCTCACCTATATCTAGAGGCAACTATATTAACTCACAAACATACACACAAACACACACCCACATGCAGATGAATAGATATGTAAATCAATAGAGATGCATGTACACATGCCTTAATATACACACATATACTTCCTAGTCCTGTCTTTTAAGAGGACCTAAGCAATGGCACCACAGTAACAATGAGACCACTTATTTCCCAGATCTTGGTCTCTAATACCATTTTCCAATAATAGAAATCAGAGTTTCTTGGAAGAAAAAGGTGATTATTGAGCTGAGACAGAGGAATTATTGAATGAGCCCAGAACATCTAAAGGTGCTCCAAAATAAGAAAGAACTCAACTGTGATGAACACCTGTTGAAAGGTTATAGGAACCAAATTTTGAAGGAGATCAAACTATTTGAATTTGGAACAATTTGAATAACAAACTGTGGTATTATTGAGTAACTCAAGAATAAAATATGATATTGATGTTAACCAATAACTCAATAGTGGAGAAGGTATAGCTTTTTAAGGAGTAGAATCATCATGGAAAGGCAGAAAAAATATGTGAAATGGGAAATCATCATGAGACCAATACTACAGTAATAAAATTTTTGGCTAATGTCAGTATACTTTGGACTTTTAAAGTCAAAAGTTTGAAGAGAAACCTAATATTTGCCAAGGCTCAAAGTACCTGTCTACAAGACACTTATTCATTACAAAAAGAGACCCATCATTTTGAATGAAGAAACTTGGCAGATACCATTTTAAGCAATACAATTTAACATCACTAATAAAACAAAATATCAATGCCCTGAACCACCTGATATGATGCACTGAGAAAGGCACAGCCTCTGTTATGTAGATTTATATCAAAATAAATAGGACATGGGAAAAATACAAATTGAGGGCCATTCTTCAAAACAATTGACCAGTACTCTTCGATACCGGAAGGTCATGAAAGATAAAGCAGTCTGTGGGACGATCACAGATTGGATGAGACTAGAGAAGCATGATAAACTTGGTCCAAAATGGATCCTGAACCAGAAAAAAAAGCTGATGTGGGAGGGAAAACAAACTTGTGAAATTTAGATAAAGTTTGCTGATTAGTTAATAGCATTACATCAATGTTAATTTCCTGATTCTAAGAATCAAATATGGTTATGTAAGTAACATCAGGTGAAATTGGATAAAGAATATTTTGGAACTCTCTGTACTAATCTTTAAGCTTTTCTAGGAGTCTGAAATTATTTAAAAAGTGATTTATGCTATTTGGTATGAGCTATTCTAAAGATTCAATGCTCTTTAAAGTTGATGTATCTCTGCATCCTGAATGATTCAGTGGCTGGGTTTGAGTTACGTTTTACCTGAATTTGCAAGAGCTATATGATTTTTAACACAGAATATGAGATGGGATATAAATTTATGTTTTGTTGCTATGGTGATTTATATTGTTACTATTTTAATAACCTCATCAAATGTAGGCGTTCAATGGCAATATGGCACCACTACATAATTTAACACCAAGTCATGCATAACAAAGTGTAGCACCATTTGCAAGATAAAATGAGAAAATTAAAAGCAAATAGAAGTATATTACCCAAGTCCCAAATCTATAAATAATTGAACTGTGTGAACACTCTATAAAGGAGATTTATTGATAGGAATTGATATGTATAATAAACAGTGTAAAACTTTTATTAGTAATAAAGGAAATACCTTTGAACACCCACTTTTCAAAATCTCTAACTCTCAACCAGAAAGAAAGGAAAAACATTTTGGCTAATTTTCAGGACATGTGGCAGTGGAGGTTTTACAGAGAGCTTAGTGATGAATTTTTAATCATTGACTACTGGAGTATTAGCTTTTTGTAAGAATATTGTCATATAAACATTATCATCTACTGCAGACTGAATCTGTATCCTAAAAATTTCCAACCAGTTAAATCAGACGGTTTATGTGCATTCCTGCATTTTTCTTATTTTACCTATATTTTACTTAGTTCAAATGTCTATTATTAAGAAAATTTGCATCAACATTTTTCTCTGGTTTTTCATTTACACAGGGATTCATGGGGAATCAAGGGGAAGTTGTTTTTGCTTTTATTAATGAGGAATTTCCACTGCTATTGGTGCTTTTCTGGGTCCGGGGAGCTGCATTTATGTAACCAAGGAAAGCTTGTTTCCCCTGGAGGCTAATTTGAGGGGGAAATGTGGCCTGGAATGAATTTCAGAATTAGAACAGAAGCGAGTGCTTTATCACTCCATGAACAAGTGCTTTTCCAAATTGCACATCACAAGCCACATCATATATCAGGCTCTCGGTCAGCTCCTTAATGCAAGTATTTCCCATGAGAGGAAAGTTGTCAAGGGCAACAAACTTTCCACACGCAGACATTTCAAGGTAGGATTTTCTAATTGCTTTGTGGTACTGTGAGAATTGTCACTGTTGGCATGCAAATTAAACTACGAGTGAATTACAATATTAATTCAGCAAGCCTTTGTGGAATGGCTACTACATGCAAGGCTATAAACTTGATGGTTTGGGATAAGTTCTTAATCTCTCCGTACTTCATTTTTCTTATGTGTGAAATGATAATAGCAATACCTACTTTAATATAAGTTAACTGCTTATAACAATTCCCAGTACAGAACTTCATGCATGGTGGGTTGTCATGCAGCAATAGAACACTAACACAATTATGATTGTATACTTCCCTTTTCTATGTGGATAAAATCTGTTACCATATTTGAACTAAGTGAGATTATCTGGGTGGTCTAGTCTAATTGCATGAGCCCTTTAAAGGCAGAGAGTTTTCTCTAGCTGAGAGCAGAAGAGGAAGTCAGTGACTCCAAGCCCGTGAGGGATTTGAAGTGCCATTGTTGTTCTGAAGACCAAGAGAGACCAAGGAATGTGAGCAGCTCTTAGAAATTAAGAGTGGTCCCTGGCTGATGGCCAACAAAGAGATGTTTGTAGGACCTCAGTCCTACATTTGCAAGGATAGGATTTTAACCAAGAACCTGAATGTGACTGCAAGCATATTCATCCCCAGTGCCTCCAGAACAGAGCCCAGCATTTTGATTTTGCCCTTCTGATTCCCTGAGCACAGACCCAGTGGAGCCCCCGAGACTTGTGACCTACAGCACTGTGTAATCATAACTAAGCGCTGAATTTATTGGCGTTTGCTAGGTATCCATTAGAAAAATCATGCAGTAATGATGCTGTATGACACTTTAGGGAGGGATTGAAATGATAGTGTATCACTGCTAACCCATATTGAACATGTACATCTACCAGACACTTGTGACAGTGTTTTGCTTGAATTGTTTTATTTAATCTCCTCACAATGCCATACAGTGGGTTCTCTTACTAACACCATTTGAGTTAAGTGAGGCACAGATAGGTTGGATCCCATGAAGAAGGTTACATAACTAGCAGGTAGCGGAGCAGAAATGTGGGTCCAAGAGTGCCTGGTCTGGGGCATACGTTCTCGATCACTGGGCAATATGGACCTGTCTTTGTCTTTATTGGAATTCAACGTCCCTGAGGCCAAACATGACAGGCATTACGTGGGGCATGCAGGCAAAGTGAGGTGAGTTCAGAGAGTTCTTGAGATTTTCTTGGGGCACTAATAGGAAGATGCTGTTATTTTTGGAAACAATATTTCTAAGGCAGTATATTTCAAATTGCAGTTGAAAGACTGAAAGCAGAAATTGCCTTATTTGGCAGTTTCCATTTTGACGACACAGCCAAAATCTTAGTATATCCCCTACCATAGGATTCAACACCACCTGAGTGACCCCAGTCCATTTTAGCATGGGGCATTGAGTGTATTTTTATAACTATTGTCAAGAAGTACTTCTGTATACTTCACACTAATAAAGATGATAAAGTTTGATATGGAACATCAAATGGCATGTTTATGCTAGGTAATATTCCAGTGACCACTTGACACATAATATGGCCAGTACTGCACTGTGTTCCATTAGAGAAAGGGTGTAAGAGACTTGAGTTACTGAAACATACACAGGACTCTAGACTAGCTGAACAAGAATTAGCAAACAAGCAGCATCATAGCCACTACCACAATCATACTGCAAGTGGTGGACAAGTTTCAGAAAAAAATAATATCATTCTCACATTTAAATTGAATTGAACTTGCTGTGCAGTTTTGCTTTGCATTTGGTTTTTAAATAAGTCCTAATTGTATGCTTCTATAAAGGCAATAAACCTGGGATATCTACTCCCAATTTTATGGGTATAAAGTTTAGGTAATATAATAATAATTTCAAGGCCAATTAGGGTCTGTAAATTTTTTATTTTTATAGATGTATAGGATACACTGTAATTTTGTTACGTACATAGATTGCATATTGGTCAAGTCAGAGCATTAAGGCATCCATCACTCAAATAACATACATCGTACCCACTGAGCAATTTCTCATTATCTTTCCTCTCCCACCCCCTCATCCTTTCTAGTTGCCATTGTCGATCATTCTTTACATCCAACTGTGCACAATTTTAGCACCCATTTATGAGTGAGAACCTGCAACATTTGACATTCTGTTTCTGGCTTGTTTCAGTTAAGATAATGACCTCCAGTTCCATCCATCTTGCTGCGGAAGACATAATTTCAGTCTTTATATGGCTGAATAATATCCCATTGCATTTATATATTGTATTTTCTTTATCCATTTTTCCTTGGATGGACACTTAGGTTGATTCTGTATCTTTGTTTTTGAGAATAGTTTTGCGACAAACAAATGTGTGCAGGTATCTTTTTGATATAATGATGAATAATTTGATATAGTGCTTTATTTTCCTTTGGGTAGATATTTATCAGTGGGACTGCTGGATGGAATGGAAGTTCTATTTTTAGTTCTCTGAAAAATCTCCATAATGTTTTCCATGGAGTTTGTACTAATTTACATTTTGACCAACAGTGTACAAGGATTCCCTTTTCTTATTATTTGAGATTGTGTGTTTAGTCAAGTCGCCACAATGAATCAGCACATGCTGAACCATTGCTTTTAGGAGAAACACAGGGTTAGGTTTCTGGGAGCCTCTGGTGCCAGCATTTCATCAACCAGTAGACATGCCTGTTTTATGCATATGCCTATTTTAAAGACACAGATGTTTATGTTAATAACATTATATATTATGTAATATAAATTGTTGGCTCTTCCAGAATGAGCTCATGGCCAATAGCTCTGTAACATATGCCTTTAAGAAGTGCATCTAACACACACATCTCTATAGGCTATATCACAACGTTCTTGAGCCTGAGAACACTAAATAGCACTTGAGCAGTGTGTTTGGGGGTCATTTATAACAGTAAGATCATCGACAGAAAGCATAAAAATGAAAAAAAAAAGTGGGATTAATTAAACCACAAAAAGACTCGTATGTACAGCATGAAAGCTTAAACAAGAAGGCTGAGTTTCATCTTATTCAAAGAGAGTGATTTTGGGGTTACAAATAAATTTTAGCACATAGGCAAATTTGCAAATGCAAAATCCATAAATAATGAGGATCAGTGGGTAGGTCACTTATAGGGAAACCCAAAATGCAGTATCCTGAGGACAGTAGCAGTAAGGAACATCCTTGTCATCCCTGGTTCTAAAGGGACAAGGGCTCAGGGAAGTTTCTGGAACCAGGAGAAGAGGCGCGTAGAGTATTGTGTAGACAGGGCCACCTGGTGGGAGCTGGCCATGATTCAGTCAAGAATTCAGCTTGAGTGACTAATGCCCGAATGAATATATAAATGTTATTATGAATCCCATTCTATGTGTGAGTAATCCAAGACATAGAGGGATTGAATAAATTATCTAAGGTCTCACACGGAGCTAGAAAATTACAGAATAAACATAGAAACCCAGGCAATTAGGCTCTGAAAGTATACTCTTTTTTTTTTTTTTTTTTTT
>NW_016107545.1:2826845-2861007 GCF_001604975.1 Cebus imitator | reverse complement strand
ATGGTCTCGATCTCTTGACCTCGTGATCCACCTGCCTCAGCCTCCCAAAGTGCTGGGATTACAGGCATGAACCACCGCGCCCGGCCGAAAGAATACTCTTAATAACTACATTGACAGAATTGTGCAGTAGTCCCAGCTACTCGGGAGACTAAGGCAGGAGAATCTCTTGAACTAGGAAGTTGCAGGTTACAGTGAGCCAAGATCGTGCCACTGCACTCCAGCCTGGTGACAGAAAGAGACTCCGTCTCAAAAAAAAAAAAAAAGAATTATGCAATTGTGCAGTCTCTGGGAAAACAAGAAATGGTGAGTCGAGACACAAGCACGAGAACCTTTAAGTTACCCATGGCAACCACAGGAGGATGTTTGTTGGGTTTTGAAGGGTAGACGGGGATTCAAGAAAGACACACACAGAGAGAGTTGGAGACTCTACAGCAAATGCAGGTTCTATTTCCAGCATAAGACCAGCAGGGGTGGGGGACCAGCTTCATGGCAGTGTCTGCTGCTGCTTATAGGCTGAGCCAATTATAGGCCTGGGTGAGAGGGGTCTCAGGGAGGAAGGGGCATGGTCTGCTCCCTGGAAGAATGTTGATGACATGTTCCCATGATGAGGCGGTTTGGCCCCCATCCTGATGGAATGTGATGTTCCTTGGACTTTTTCCCCCAGAATGTGATAAAGTCAGGCAGTTGGGCAGGCTGGTTCTCATGGACCAAACCCCTGTGAAATGTTTTCCTTTGACAAGGTCTGTGAAATGGTGTGGGGTGAGGAGCTTACAAAGTGGTGCTTAACTTTGGATTAACCATGTTTGGATTAACCATGTTTCTGTATTGGTTTGGGAGCAAGGCATTGCCATCCCCATTAAAATTTCTTGAGCATTCTGAATTGCTAATATCTAAGAAGGTAGAAAAAAAAAACCAATAACATATATTTTTCTTTTTACCATAGAAGCTTTCATTTATGCATGGATACAGTGATTACTGAATCCCACTATGTGCCATGGACTTTACCAGGCTCTTAGTAAACACATTAATAAAACAGGAGGCTAGGGATGGTGGCTCACGCATGTAATCCCAGCACTTTGGGAGGCCGAGGTGGGTGCATCACGTGGTCAAGAGATCTAGACCATCCTGGCTAACATGGTGAAACTCTGCCTCTACTAAAAAAAAAAAAAAAAAAGTTTCCCATTCTGTTAGTTGCCGATTCACTGTAATGATTGTTTCTTTTGGAACCAACCCAAAGGCCCATCAATGATAGACTGGACAGGGAAAATGTGGTACATATACACCACAGAATACTATGCAGCCATAAAAAACGATGAGTTTGTGCCCTTTGTAGGGATATGGATGAACCTGGAAACCATCATTCTCAGCAAACTGACACAAGAACAAAATCAAACACCGCATGTTCTCACTCACAGGCGGGTGTTGAACAATGAGAACACATGGACACAGGGAGGGGAGCATCACACACTGGGGTCTGTGGGGTGGAACTAGGGGAGGGACAGCAGGGGGTGGGGAGTTGGGGAGGGATAACATGAGGAGAAATGTCAGATACAGGTGATGGGGAAGAAGGCAGCAAAGCACACTGCCATGTGTGTACCTATGCAATGATCCTGCATGTTCTTCACATGTACCCCAAAACCTAAAACGCAATAAAATAAAAAATAAAGCTGGGCATGGTGGCACACACCTATAGTCCCAGCTAGGCTGAGGCAGGAGAATTGCTTGAACTTGGGAGGTGGAGGTTACAGGGAGCTGAGATTGAGCCACTGCACTGCAGCCTGGGCAAGGACAGAGCGAGACTCTGTCTCAAAAAATAAAATAAATAAATAAATACAAAAATCCAAAAAAAAATTTTTTTTAAATGAAGCAGGTACGGTTTGTCCCCTCAGACCATGTGCACTGAGAGGAGGTTTCTATTTTCCAACACTAGCACAGTTCACCACAACACTCTTTCAGCATGGGCCACTTCCATGCCCTGACACTCTAGGGCATGGTGAAGCCTCCACCTGGGTCACCATGGCCCTCTGTACCTGTTAATTGATGCGCCTTATCATGGACCTGGGGTATTAAACAACAAATGAGGCTTTCTGAAGTCACTAAGGGTCATGATTCTAAATAAACCTGGGAAGTTCTGCAACAGAGGTCCCCCCCGACGTGGAGTCCTTGTTATTTGAAGCAAGGCTTCACATCATCTGGCATTGAACTCTGGGGCTGCTTGAAGGAAGAATTTATCTTATTCGGATGTGGGATGACCACAACATCTGGAGAAACAAATTGGGGTGAGCCCTCTCCAAGTGTGTTAATGAAACACTGGTTGTCAGGGTAAGACAGACGACAAGGCAAGGTCAGCAAGACTTGAGGCTTAATTGATTTGTCTTCCAGGAAATTAAGGCAGTGAGCACAGGGACTCACACCCAGATATCAGGTGGAACAGTCATTAAAAGCCTATTAAAGGAATAGATCCAGTCAAGAGACCCAAAAGAAGCCGAGAGAGGGGATAAAATTGCTCTACCACAAGCTCTGTCTCAATCCATTTCTTCATAAAAACATCTTTTTTGTTTTACTGTGCCTGAAATAATTAATAGACTAGGACGACTTGAAGTGCAAAAATCCCTGTGCCTGAAGCCAAAGGCTAGTACAGATGAGGGAAAGTCAAGCTCTCAAACTCTCGTTTCTAGAACCTAGAAGACTAAAAGGGATTTCTCCTCCAGACACAAGGTTTATTCCAGCTGAGATGTTAAAATCCATATGATTGCTGGCCATGGTGGCTTACACCTGTAATTCCAGCACTTTGGGAGGCCAAGGCAGGAGAATTGCTTGGGCCCAGAAGTTCAGGACCAGGCTAAGCAACATAGCAAGATCCTGTCTTTACAAAACATGTGAAAAAATAGCCTGACAAGGTAATGCATGCCTGTGGTTTCATCTACTCAGGAGGCTAAGGCAGGAGGATTGTTTGAGGCCAAGAGGTAAAGATTGCAGTGAGCAATGATCACACCATTACACTCAGCCTAGGCAATAGGGCAAGATTCTGTCTCAAAAAAAAAAAAAAAAATAGAATGTGTTTCATAACATCTCAATATCTGGAAATGTGTGGCAGAGATAAAGAGAAATCTACATACATATCAATGAAATAGCCCATATTTCTCAGATTCACCCATAGCTAAATTGGGTGTCATGTGACTCATTCTGGGAGAGCAAGTGACATCTATCACTTCTGGAATGACGTACTCAAAAGCTGGTGTGCCTTTTTATCTCTCTCTCTTTTCTCTTACTACAAGGACCCAGAAGCCATTTGCAGTTACAATGCAGAAGACAGTTGCAAGAACCAAGCCACAGGTGCTACTGTGATTTTAATGTGTGTTGGTGGTTGGTGATAAACACCCTGACTAATCCAGAATGTGTCTTTCCAATTCCTTCTCAAAAGCCTAAACCAGTAAATATAGAAATGGCTATTTTTCCAGGCAACACAATTCAGAAATAGAGTTCCTCTGTTTTAGCCCGAGGATACTTTATAGGTGGCAGAAATGTTTGTTACCAGGTTCTAAAATAGTAACAATATGTCCATGGTGGCACAATTCCCAAATCTGATGGAAGCTCGGAGCTCTCTGGGCTTATAGTGATGAATTATGTTCACATGAGCTAAGCAGATTCAATAAATCATAAGACGATTCTATTGACTATGATGTGAATAGATCTTGGGCCAGGAGCCTGACATTCCATACAGCTTCAACTAAGAATAATAGCTCCTTCTCTGGTCATTTACCCAATAGGTAGAATAAAATATCAGAACTGAAAGAGCTTTCAAAAATGATCCTAATGAATCCCCTTGGTTTAGTCCAAAGATTTATTATGTTCCGTGGTGTTGGACAGACACAGAGATAAAGGATACATGAGACTCAACACCTTTCTGCAAGCTTATAGTTTACATAAAACAAATTCAGAAACTAAAAACTGACGAACCAACACATTAGGTTTATATAAAGGTTACTATGCAGGCTTAGAAGAGGGGTACCTAGCTCAGCTTGGAGTTGAGATAAAGCTTCCAGAAACAATGATAACCAAGTTAGATTATGAAGAGTTTCAGGCAGAAAATATAGAGATGTTTCAGAAGGAGAAATCTGTGAACAAAGTAATGAAACTGTGGAACAGCGTGGCATGTAAACATCAAATGCATGCATGATCCTTTCTGTGTTTCACAGATTGAGCTCAGTTCTAGTTGGATATTGCTAGATATTGCTAGACATTGGATATCACATTTAGTTGGATATTGCTCAAGTATAAAATGGAGAAATGGTGGTGTACAAAGTTGGATAATATGGACCAGAAGGGAAATCTATGTAGTGAAGGTGCGATATACTCTGTTATTAGTAAATGTTTAATTTGTTTAAAGGGCTTTAGAGGCATTAGTATGTGGTAATATGGGAAACCTAGTATAATTTTAAATAGGCTGTATTAAATTAGTAAGTTTAGGGGAAGACATCTTAGTAAGAAATGGTATGAAAATACAGGCAGGAAAATAAAGAAGCAATATTGGGGAGACTACATCCTTCTAAGGACAAAAATTAAGGGATCCAAGTATGTTAGTTGAGTCTAACCTGGTGGGTGAAGATGCCTCAGGATGAGAAGTTATGTCAGCATCTGTCTGCATCAGCCTCACTTAAAAGATCCCCTCTGCATGATAATGATATTATACATCAATATCAATGCACAGGAAATACATGAAAGTGAGTGGTGCCAGGATATCTGGTGTTGCAGGTTCCACTTTGGAAGAGGCTCTGGACTAAAGTTTGTGAAGAGTTTTCACAAAAGACAGAGAGCGAATTCCTACGAGAAAGAGTCTGGGTACCTAAGGCATGAGATGCACTGTGAGCCTGGGAGCATTTGTACCTGGCCTTGGAAATCATATGGGGATCCAGAGGTGTTACCCAAGTACAGAAAAGTCTAGGAGGCTGAAACCTGAACTCTCATGGACAGAGTCCTGATGGAAGAATTTACCCAAAACTCTTAGATGACTTAGCAGCAGCTCTTCAGTGACAGGCATCCTAGGCTGGACACGTGCGTGACGCCATTGGGCTCCACGCAGTAATTTCAAGGTGAGGAAGGCTGAGTTGTTCCCTGGGGCAAGTAAAATTTTAATCTGATTTTGTATGTTCCTCATGCTTCCTTTTTTATCCCTCTGACCTTGTTTTATCTTATCATTGAAAGAAGATATATTCACTTTGCTCAAGTAGGAATGTTGTATGTACGAGTATCTCTGATCATCTGCAGATGTTTCACAGCCAAACTGTAAGATGGGGAGATTGTTTCTCAAACTTTTCCTAAGGCACTTTTGTAATATTTTAAAAATTTGAACAATATATAACCTTTTTTTCTTTAATGTTTTGCACACATTTCTGCAGCAATATATAACCTTTAGCCTAGCTGCCTTACAGTTTTTGTATTAATCCTAAGATTTAGTCAAATAATGAACATATTTCGGTTCAAATATTCTCATTTTTACATTGCTTAAGATAATAAAAATTGGGAACAAACTAAATGTCTAAACTTCATGCATGAGTTAAAGTTGAGTTAAATTCATACAAGGGTTGCAAACTGGAAATTAGGGGACAATCCAGCCTAGAAGTATTTCTTTTTGTGGTCAACTCAGTGATTTTTTTTTTTAAGTTCATTCACTTGACAATCTTTATAAATATGCTTTTAAAATAAAAGCTGGAATGTTGATTTGCCTTGAAAAGCCAGAACATCCATAAACACTGCATCTTAACACAAGAGAGACTGGCCATGGTAAAATGGGAACTGCTTTCCTTAGACTGTGTAAGCATTTTCCTGTTTATCCCAGTACCCACCACTCTATTTGTCTAACTTAATCATTACTTTAATCATTTCTATCATCTGTCTGGATCTTGAAATATTTGAGTTCATAGTTCCAGATATTTATAAAATATAGCTCATTTATATAATATAATATTAGCCAGCCACTAAAAAGAAGGTACTGCTGAAAAATACTAATAGAAAAAGTTATGCATGATATTAAAAAGCAAACATGTTATCAACTATTGTTTACAACAGAATTATTTTCTTGACTCCAAAATGGAAAGAGTAAAAGACTAGATGATCTGCATCCAAATCCTAACAGAGGCTGTCTCTGACTGTTAGAACAGCTGGAGTTTTTATTTTCTTCCTTCTCCTTATCTGTGTTTTCCAAATGTTACGACGCCCACCTTTGCCCTCATCTCCTTCTGTTCCTCGTCTCTTGCCTCTATGCACTCACCCCAGGGCCTTATCTGCTCCCTGTAGGCTCTGCTACAGGTCTGTGTCTTAACCTGTCTTGGCTCCAATGATACCCTATGTCCGACTCCAGGAAAGATGATGGTTAAGAGCAAAGGCTTCTTAGCACTGTCCAGTTCTGCTCCTCCACCTTGGAGCTCAGCTCTGAGTCTCCGTCACTTAATTTTAGCTTGAGCCTGGTAAAACCTTAATAACAGCCTACAAGAATCAGAGATCTGAAATGTGTAACAAGATTATCTGTTAAAAAATAACTGTAACAGGACATGGAAGGGGGAGAAAGTAAGACTCGGAGAGGAGAGAAAAAAATATTGCTCTTACTGTCTTCATTGTATCCATGACTGGCATACAATTTTGATTGACAAAAGATCTTTCTGCAGGAAATTTCCCCCAGGCCTGCTAAGAGGAGAAAGCATATCTGTCCTAGGTATGTAAATAATTGTGTCCTTTGCTTCTGTAGAGGGTCTGCAATGTGGCATTTCATTTCTAATTATGGGCACTGAGGTCAGTCCTCCCTGAGTTTCCAAAATACCATCTCAGTGGACTCCCAACGCTGGGGTTAAAGCCATGAAAAAAATTAATTCTCACATTTTCCCTTTTTGTTTGGGCTTATATTCTGATGACCTTAAAAAACAGAGGATGCTTTTACAAATCCTAATCTACATATGACTCTGAAAATGCACAGATATATTAGAGCAGCAAGGGAAAAAAAGAAAAAGATTAAAATGAAGACACTTTCCTCCTCTGCAGGGAAAACTTTTCAAAATATCTCAGTGTCATGTTTTTTACCATAAGTAAAGATTCCATGTTAATTAGAACCACCACCACTTCTCCTCCTCCAAAAGTACTTCTGCAAGAAACAATGGCCTCTTTTTCACTATAGTCTGCTGGAAATGAATTCATGATTTTGCAAAGGTCTTTTCTCTACGTGGGCTTTCTCAGCAGACATCCCTGCTGCTGTGTGTCTGAAGAGATGCCCAGCTGCTGATATGCTAATTCCTGCTTATTTCCAAAGAGGCCTGGGTTTGTTTTGTACTTCATCAGCTGTCAACAAAGACATTAGAGAAATAACTCCAGGACTTTCAAAAGAGAAGATAGTAGTGTTTTACTGTGGGCCTTCAAAGCATCAGCCCAGAGAACAGCACTGTAGAGAACAGATGTTGCGCCCAGCCCTTGGGACTGCATTCCCCGACTCAACGAAGATGGGTTACTTTTGCAATTGGAAAAAGACAAAAGAGGTCAAAGATTAGTACCTGTAAGCTCTTTAGCCTCGGAGGCAGAAAGTCATCATTTTATTATTTTTATCCCATTGTTCTCACTAGGAAAATGAGAGATACTAAGCCCACACACACATACAGACATTCACAAATACATGGCTTCTTTTGATATACTGGAATATGGTCAATGCTGACTTCACATTTCCATGGGCACATCTACGGGAGCTGAGTAACAGGCATCCTTTCAGCGGCATGAATGTTCAAGTTCACCAGCCTCCCTGGTTAGAGTCCCATGTCGTTGCAGCACGCACTTTCCCTCATGTGTGTTATCTGCTGAGCGATTTTAGACATCTGTGATGTTGCTTATTTTTTCTTTTGGAGAAAGGATCTCCCTCTGTCACCCACGCTAGAGTGCAGTGGTGTGATCACAGCTCACTGCGGCCTCGAACTCCCAGGCTCAAGCTCTCCTCCCAGGCTCAAGCTGATCCCCCTCAGCCTCATGAATAGCTGAGGCCATACGTGCATGCCACCACACCCGGATAACATTTTAACGATTTTAGTAGAGACAGGGTCTCTCTATGTTGTACAGGCTGATCTTGAGCTCCTGGGCTTGAGCAATCCTCCTCTCTGGCCTCTGTAGACATTTGAATGTGTGACCCAGATAAATTTTTGAACATGTTTTGTTAATTTAATTAGAATAGAAAGTTAAGAAATTATCAGGGATAATAACTCTGGTACTAAAGACACCAAGCCAATACTCTATCCCTGATGATGGCCAGACACCACCTGTTAGTAACCACACCAAATGCTATTTGTTCTTTTACTCTTTCTCCCATGAGTGGGCAGTGGAGTTTCTCAGAAGCTACAAGATACTATAACAGACAGAACACACACACAGCTGTTTCCTTTTAAGTTGGACAATAAAGAGATTAGCAAATATGCAAAATACTTCCATTCCCCTCTCTCATTATTTTGGAATAATATAGTTATTTCTATAAAATACGCTCCTTATATTACCATGTAATGGTTTTAATATTTTTAAAACCAGACATTTTTGTTTTAATTTCTAATATGATAAAAATTGATGGATAGGGCTCTCAATAAATAGAGTATTAATGACTCCTTTAGAGTCATTAATACTATTTAACAGTGTAAAGGGGTCCTGGGGCTAAAATAATTGACAATTACTGATTTAGGGCCCTATGAGAAATTTAACTACTTTCCTTCTTTCTTTTTCTTTCTTTTTATTTCAATGCCTTTCTCTGAACTTGATTATCTGAACATTCCAAGCTATTTTCAATTTGCACAGATTCTAATAGTTTGTTATTTATTACACAGTCATTTTTTTTTATAAGTTCAGGGGTTCAAGTGCAGGTTTTTTACATAGGTAAACTTGTGTCATGGAGGTTTTTGTATAGATTATTTTATCACCCAGGTATTAAGCCTAGTACCCATTAGTTATTTTTCCTGATCCCCTCTCCTCTAACCCTTCACCCTCTGAAAGACACAACCATTTTAATAAGCAGGTTCTTATTGAGACAAACATGTATATATGCATGTATGTGCATATCTGTATATATGTATTTATGCATATGTATATGTGTATGCACACGCACGCACGCAGAGACGCACGCACATGTGCACACGCACACACAGATGCACACGCAGACACACACACGCGCACACACACACACACACACGCCCCTCTTTGCAATTCTGCAAACTTAGCTCTGGATTCAGAAAACCTGCTACTTTCTCTTTATGTTGTTCTTATTCAGTTCATCCTACTCCCTGAAATTACAGATGTTAGAGATGGAAATAATGAATACAATTCACCATAGTCTATTATTTTACAGACGGGGAAACTGAGGCCTGGAGTAACCAGTCGTATTGCTTCCATGCTGGGAGCTCCCCAATGACATCTCCCACAACACAAAGCCAAGCTAAAGTCTCCCATCATGGACCACAAGGCTTTGCAGGTTCTCACCTTGCCCAATTTCCTTTCTATACCCTCACTCCAAGTGCCTCTGTGATGATGGACGGAGTCCCTCTCAGCTTCCTCCGGAGGGGCAGAACTGCCCTAGCAGGTTCCTCATGGCATTGGCAAAGATCTTATCCTGTGCAACTTAAAGAGGTTAAATTGACTTTGCTTTTGTTACATAATTAATGGTTAAAAATAAAATTCCGACCATTTTAAAGGAAATTTTTATCCTAAAGAAGGTTTTGTGTGTCTAAGTGTTGGTATATTTTCCCACTCAACACTCAGAAATAAGCAGGAAACTTTCTAGAATAAATAACTGTGTTATTCTTTATTCATTATATAAGTCCTGGAGGGAAACTCCAAGACTTACATTTTATCTATAAATGCATTCGTATTTTAGTTTACTTTATTTAGGTAGAATTAAAGTAATTTTAACTTCATTTTCCCAATGAAATTAGATTTTAGATAAATGAGAGAAAAATTAGTAAGTCAAGCCCATTTAATTTCTATTGATTGAAGTGGTCATTATTGCCACCTACCCTCTCAGCCAACTTTGCCTTTATTTAATGGGTGTTGAATGAAATCGCTCAAGTGAACAGGAAAGTCTTTTGACCCTCATATCTAGTCTAATGAAACAATGTATTTGATCTTGGCTTCCCACAATGGCTTGGTTTACATCTTAAATCCTGATTTATTATACTCAGTGAAGAAGAAGAACACATTCACTCACCCTCTGGGCCTTTTCTCAGCTCATTGTTTTTGGAGTTTATGTTTTCGTGCCTGTCCAGCAGAAAAGGCTACAGCCACTGCCCATCCTCTAAAGCACTGGATGCATTTTCTCTGCCAGTCCCTGGATTGTGGTAGATTATCGCGCCCTAGCACTGCTCACCTGTGCAACCAGACCCTGCAGCTCCTCATTGCAGGGTATCTCGCTCTGTCACACACACAGCGTAGCCCCCTTCTCCTGGACTTCCCCAGCACCATCACTGAGAGCCTGGACAAAAGGAAAAACCAAAACAAACAAACAAAAAACCCCAAAACCAAAAACAAACAAAATAGAAAATAACAAAACATACAGGCACAATGATATTTGTGCTATTTGTGATAGCATAATTAACATAGAAAACTAGGAGAAAAAACCATGCAAATGCAGTTGTAGCTACCAGTATTTTCTCAAGGACTTACAGAGCCTTACAGATACTTACAGAGCCCAGTATCCCAGGAACGATCCCTTGCTCAGAAGAGAGGATGCAAGCTGCAAGATTGATGGGCCATAAGCGTTTTTGTTTGAAAACCTGTTTTTCATTTTTGGAGGCAAATGCCTAAGAGCGGAATTGCTAGGCCATATGATATCTCTATGTTTAACTTACTGAGAAACCAACAAACTGTTTCCACAGAAGCTGCACCACGTTACCTTCTTATGAGCCATGAATAAGGGCTCCAGTTTCTCCATATTGCCACCAGCCCTTGCCATGTTCCTTCTTTCTTTTTTCTTTTCTTCTTCTTCTTTTCTTTCTTGCTTTTTTTTTTTTTTTGAGACGGAGTGTCGTTCCGTAGCCCAGGCTGGAGTGCAGTGGCGCGATCTCGGCTCATTGAAACCTCTGCCTCCATCTCCAGGGTCCCGGTTCAAGAAATTCCCCTACCTCAGCTTCCCAAGTAGCTGAGATTATAGGCACGAGCCACCATGCCCAGCTACTTTTTGTATTTTTTAGTGGAAATGGGGTTTCACCATTTTGGTCAGTCTGGTCTTGAACTCCTGACCTTGTGATCTGCCCACCTCAGTCTCCCAAAGTGCTGGGATTACAGGCATGAGCCACTTCGCCCGGCCTTTTCTTCTTTCCTTTCTTTCCTTCTTCCTTCCTTTTATTTTTCGATTTTCCATGGCCATCCTCATGTGTCTCTAGTGATACCTCGTTGTGGTTTTGATTTTGCATTTCACTAATAAGTGATGTCATGGAGAACATTTTCATGTGCTTGTTGGTCATTTGTATATCTTTGGAGAAACGAATATTTATCTTACCAATTTAAAAACTATCATTTGTCTTTTTGTTGTTGAGTTGGAGTTTAAAAATATATCCTAGATAATAGACCTTCATTATACAAAATATCTGGAAGAAGCAAATCCACAGAGATGAAAACAGATTGGTCATTGCTGAGGACCGGAGAAGAAAGGAATAGGAAGTGACTGCTTAATTAATGGGTAGGAGGTTTTTCTTTGGGTGATAAAAATTTCTAGAAACTACATGCTACTTTGATTGCACTACATTATGAATATACTTAATGGCAGTGCAGCATACACTTTAAAATGCTTAAAATTGGCCAGGCATGGTGGCTCACGCCCATAATCTCAACACTTTGGGAGGCTAAGGCCAGAGGATTGCTTGAGCCCAGGAGTTCAAGACTAGTTTGGGCACAGTGGTGAAGCCCCATCTCTACCAAAAAAAAAAAAAAATAGTTGGGAGGCTGAGGCGGGCCAATCATGAGGTCAAGAGATCGAGACCATCCTGGCCAACATGGTGAAACCCTGTCTCTACTAAAAAAAAAAAAAAAATAGTTGGGTGTGGTGGTGCATGCCTGTAATCCCAGTTATGCAGGAAGCTGATGTGGGAGAAACGCTTGCTTGAGCCTCGGAGGTCGAGGCTTCGGTGAGCCGAGATTGCACCACTTAACTACGGCCTGGGTAATAGAGTGATACCCGGGTTCATAATAATATAATATAACATAACATAATATAATATAATACAATATAAAAGTGCTTGAGATGGTAAATTTTGTTATGCATATTTTATCAAAATTAAAAACAGGAAGAAGAGATTAATGGGGCACTTCTTGCCTGGTGAATTTTACTGTTGGACAACGCTGAAGGAGAACATGTATCTTGGGACTGTTGGCCATATCTCACTGAAGCCATGTGCATCGTCGGGAGTCAGTTTGAAAACAGCTACTCAGCCAGGAGTGGTGGCTCACGCCTGTAACCCTAGCACTTTGGGAGGCCAAGGCGGGAGGGTCACCTGGGGTCAGGAGTTCAAGACCAGCCTGACCAACATGGAAAAACCCATCTCTACTAAAAATACAAAATTATCCAGGCATGGTGGCACTTGCTTGTAATCCCAGCTACTTGGGAGGCTGAAGCAGGAGAATCACTTGAACCTGGGAGGTGGAGATTGTGGTGAGCCGAGATTGTGCCATTGCATTCCAGCCTGAACAACAAAAAACGAAACTCCATTTAAATTAGTAAATAAATCAATAAATAAACAGCTACTCTAGAGATCAAAGAGAGCAGAAAATAGAATGGCGGGGGTATCTCCATGTCACGAGAGTGGGGAGGACACGTCCAAAAAAGCCGAGCAGAGTTCAATGTGATCAGAAGAGGATTTACTAACAAACAGCAAACAGAAAAAAAAAAAATGCAAAGGAAGACAAACAGACAATAAACACCGCATGGATGGGGGGCTTTGATGCACTGTCTCCCCGAGACACGCAGGAGTCAGGTGGAAATGCTCAAATTGCCCTTTCTGTCTTTAACACCATGCAGTCTCAACAGCCAAGGTGCCAACCTTACAGGGGCAGCACTTGCTGGTGGGGCTGGTAAGGAGTACAAACTAACACCAGCTTAGATGTGGTGTCCAAACAGATAAGCAACAGGTCTGCAGCATCAGCATTTCATGGAGGGAGGAAAGTGATCAGGAAATAGGCTTAAACGTCTCCTTCGGGGAAGAGAGGTGAATAATGAAAAACTAAGTTTAGAAACACTGTCTTACACAAGAGCCACACACAAACATACGCACACACAGTCGTAAAATGGAGTAACAGCAAAAACATCTAGTTATAATAAAACAACTCAGTAGACAGGTCATGCATGAAAACCCTGAAAAAGCAAGTCATTAGCAATAAAAGAAAATCTAAAAAATAAGCGTTTGAGACATAAATCAACCTCATTAGTAACTAAAGGAATCCAAATAAAATTACAAATTACTTTTTCCACTGATCAAACTGAAAAGTATTTTAAATGGTTGTATTTTCATTGTTGGGAGAAAATGTTGACGTATGCACCCAACAGGATTAGTAGGAGGTCAAAAAATTACTCTAGGCATTACGGAGGGTGATGTGACAATAGCCTTAGAAGTGAACATACCAATTACCTCAGTACTTTCTCTCCTACATATTTATCGCAAGCAAATAAGCTAAAAATGTTTAGAGGCTTCTCTGGCAGAGAAATTTTTATCTCAGAAAGGTTCCAGCAGAAGTAGGTGGCAGACTAGTGAGAATTTCAGTGAAACGTTTTCATAAAGATAATGAAAGGATGAGATGCTGTGTAGCATCTGAAATGTTATGAATTAACCATATGCTGTAGAAATAGAACTACATTAGAACCATGAAGATGTTCTAAGTTGTAATTACAGTAGCAATAATAATAAAATTAATGGCTCATATTTATTAAGCCCTCAGCATGTGCCAAGCTCTGTTTTAAGCATATTTGCATGTTAACTCATTAATACTACAAAATGCCCCCATAGTGTGTTTGTTGCAATTCTCATTTACCATGAGCAAAATAAGACACATAGTTTCCAAGCATCACACTGTAGGGCAAACAGTGCCCAAGTCACAGAACGAGAGTCTTAACCAGGCACCGTGTCCACAGTCATCTACTTAATTGCATTTCATGAAGTGGCTTCACTTGAACTCGGTACCTGAATGTTGTTTCTCTTTAACTCCACTCTAGTAACTCACCAAATCTCTACGCCCTTCTCAAGTTACGAAACACTTTCGGTTATGTTATTTCATCTTCTCAACAAGCCTATGGAGAGAGTGAGATAGCAATATTACCCATTTGTGTGGAAACTAAAGCTCCCAGGGATTTGTTTTATCTTAGAGAGTTCACCATAGAGTATGGGAGACACTCCCGCTATAACCCTCAATGGCTCCCAACTGAATACAGGGGGGTAAGCTCAACTCAGACCTACTGGAGACGCCCTTTGATGATCGATGCATTTTTTTTTTCTTTTTTGGAGACAGAGTCTTGCTGTGTTACCCAGGTTGGAATGCAGTGCTGTGATCTCAGTTCACTGTGACTTCTGCCTCCCGGGTTTAAGCGATTCTCCTGCCTCAGTCTCCCCAGTAGCTGGGACTACAGGCACACGCCAGCATGCCTGGCTAATTTTTGTATTTTTAGTAGAGATGGGGTTTCACCATGTTGCCCAGGTTGGTCTTGAACTCCTGACCTCAGGTAATCCGCCCACCTCGGCCTCCCAAAGCACTAGGATTACAGGCATGAGCCATCATGCCCAGCCGATGGATTTTTATTGCACCTGCAATATTTCTCAGTCAGAAAGGTGACGATTGTATGTGTCTATTTGGTCTTGCACACATTCCTTTTCTGCTGCTTGAGTTCTAGAATGCAAGATGTTTGCTTCATTATTGTTTCAAGGATCTACTCCAAATTAGGAGCTGAAAGCAATCATTTATTTGCTCACCATTTTTAATATGAGGAATACAGACAAGATAGGGTGAGAGGGGCTTTCTCTGCTCCCCAGTGTTTGGATCCTTGGCTGGAATGTCACAAATAGTGGTGGCAGGGAGTTGGTTGGGGTGGCCCTACTGGGATCACACACTTCAGGCCTCAGTGGTCGCTGGCAGTCGAGTTGCTTGGGTTATCCCTGTCCTCAGTCATTTTAGGTGTCTTTAAATACAAAATTTCAATGTTACCTCAGTTGGGACACACTTTTTCAAAAAGCATGGTCATAGATATCCATTTAACAGCTTCCTCATGGCATGGCAGCCACAGGACGGTTGGACTTCTTGCACAGTGCCTGCCTTTCTCCAGAGAGAAAGCAAAGGCTGCCGGAGCTTTTACAGGCTGTGACTGGAATCGTCATAGTGACCCTTTACCACCTCCTCTTGTTCAAGCTAGGTTATAGCGCTAGCCCAGATAAGTTATAGCGCTGGTCTGGATACAAGGGGAGAAGAAATGGACTCCCTTTTTTGACGGTTTGAGTGTAATGTGCATACGAAAAGGAATAATATTTATGGTAAGCCTCTCTGGAGCCTAGAGTAACAATTAGATCTCTTATTAAAAATTAGTATAAGCATTTGATCAATTGCTAAATTGTTCAGATATATCTACTGCATCCAATGCTAAGAGATCTTTGTGATTTATGCACTGTGCATTTACATTGTGTATAGAGAGAGAAGATGTGGTTTTTGTTTCTTTGTTTTTTTGCCCAAATGGAAACATACTATATATGCTCTTCTGCACTTTACTTTTACATGGGAGCAGGATGTAGGTCTGATTACTTTTTGCTCTATTTGTGGAAATGCGTTTCTTACTAATGTTTTCCAAAGGTATTTAACTAGTATTTAAGCAGGGGACACAAACTCCAATGCCCGTAGCAGCCTGAGAAGTGACACAAATGAGTGTCAGAACCAGGGTAAGGCAATTGGGAGTGGTGGGGACTGTGGTGTAGTGGAGATCTAATGTCGCCTCTGTGGCAGGCAGCTGTTTCTCTGCTCCTGGCCTATGCTGCTATGCAGAAACACAGGCCCAGCATTGCCACATCTTCTAAACTTTTAAGAGCAGCCTGAAATCCAGGACTCTACATATAAAATTCCCTGAATTTTGACTTTTGAAAATCAACGTAATTTTAAAAGCAATGATATGTGGGCCAAGAAAATATACCTATGGGCTGTATTCAGCCTTCAGCCCACCAATTTACACCTTCTACAATGTGTTCATTGAGGAGCCCCAGTGTTACCATAACGCTCCCCTTCTAAGCTCTTTCCTAGATTTCATCTTACCACATATGGGCGATGTTAGAGGCATTTCTACCTCATTTTATAAAATTTGACCATTTTCTACTAGGCCTTAAAGGGAAAAAGAGATGGAGTTAAGTGAGAAAAATATGGCTATGTGGGGAGTAAAGAGAATGTTACAAGAGTAAGTATCCTCTGGGATTGAAGAAAGAACCAAGTGGAAAATCATTCAGGTGACTACTCCATCTAAACCGGCCTTGGGTAAGAAACTCTGCCCGTAGGCTGCTCTGTATTTTTCTATGCTCTGCGGCCCAGCAGCTTACCTGGCCGAGGTGATGACTTTCAGGGACTACCCTTTAGCTGGGCAAAGCACAGCTTTTCTGGGTTGTTACGTGCAATTTCAGACGAACCTTCAAAGTCTACCCAGGATGATTCATCTTGAAGTAATTTCAGATGCCATTTATTGCTGCTAGGGGCTAAGGAATATCTTCTGATCCATTGACGGGAACGCCGACTCCCGAAAAGTCATTTTGGGTTCTTTAAATACAAAATTTCAATGTTACCTCAGTTGGGACAAACTTTTTCCAGAAGCATGGTCACATCCATTTTACAGATCAAAAAAACTCAGTTGCCAAGAATAGTAGGACTTCATATATCAGAGTGAATTTGGAAGATCAAAATCTATGAGCCTTTAGATGTCTGATTATTGTTGGGTCATCCTGTCTGGCTGTGTGAGATGAATCCATGATATCTGTTTGGTGCCCACAATATTCCAGGATTGTCTTAGTTGCTTACACATATTTGTTCTAATTTTTTTGGTGTGGAAAGGAGCCCTTGTCTTCTTTCTACTTTAAAATGAGATTGAAAGTTGTTTCAGCTCAGATAGGAACTAAACACTCTTTATGAACAAAAGATTCCCACCCATGGGGCTCAAGAGTTGCATTACGGCCAGTTGACTTTATTATATTCAGCCTAATAAAAAATGTGTCATTTCCTACTTGATGGATTGATTCTGCATCCTTTTTCAAGTTTTGTTGGTATGACCAACTATCTGAAGTATGTCTAGCTCTGTTTATACTCTGACTTGGAGGAATTCTGGGAACCGAATCATAGCTAAAGATACGAATCTTCATTGATCAAAATGGGTGGAATTTTCTGTAAAAAAGCAAACTTGTGTGACTGTGTCCAGTTACTGCTCCTGACTCCTAGCTGCATTGAATGGAGGGCTGTGCAGTGTAGTACGTGAGAGGGTGGGTCTTGAAAACTGGACTCCCTGGGTTCGAGCCCTGTGTCTAACTTATTGTGCAGGTTTAGACAGATGTTTATTTCTGTGCTTTAGTTTTCTGATCTGTAAAATGGATATGATAATAATTATGTTAACTTACAATATAAATCTCTTCAAAGAGTAGAAGCAGTAAGAGATTTAGTATACGTACTCAATGCCTGCTAAATGCCTCAGGAGTCATCTAGAACATTAGTGTTTTGTGTTTCTTTATACTTTTATTTTTAATTCACAAATAGTAATTGTATATATTTCTGGCATACAATGTGATGTTTTGATGCCTATATGCATGACTAAATGATACAATTAGGCAACTTAGTATATCATCACCTCAAATATATATCATTTCTTTGTTGTGTGAAAATGTGTTTTTGAACTAAATGAAATGAAGACTGTTTGGAAAGCCATAGAAAGTAGCCACCTTCTTTTTAACCTCAGACCAAAGAAAAGCTGGCCACTTGCTAACCAGCCCACTTATTTCACCTTAAAGTAAATTGAATCTGGAAACCTGGATCACTCTATGACGTTTTCAGAAAATCTAGTGAGAGGCTGGGCGCAGGGCTCATGCCTGTAATCCCAGCACTTTGGGAAGTGGAGGTGGGTGGATCATCTGAGGCCAGGAGTTCAAGACCAGCCTAGCCAACATGGTGAAACCCCGTCTCTACTAAAAAAAAACAAAAATGAGCTGGGCATGGTGGCGGGCACTTATAATCCCAGCTACTTGGGAGGCTCAGACATGAGAATAGTTTAAGCCCAGGAGGCGGAGGTTGCAGTGAGCTGACATCACACTATTGCACTCCAGCCAGGGTGACTAGAGTGAAACTCTGTCTTAAAATAATGACAATATTAATAATAATAATTAAAATCTGGTTAGAAAAAGAAGGAAACTCAAGGAAGGCTCCGGTTTTGCGATTTTGCTTTGTTATTCCTAAGCGTTGCCTCACCTGCTCTGGTGTGGGAGCTGAGTTGTCAAGGGGAAGACGATGAAATTACTGGAAGTCATCATCTCTCCAGGCATTCTTCTGTAATAACTGTCACTGCTAACAGAAGAGGCCTCCCTCCTGCAGTGGAAATACGAGGTGCAGGCATTGTCAAGATACCCAACTTTGACTTCAAATGCCACCCAGAGGGACAACTGCTCACTTCCAGAGAAGGAGCAGGAGGCCAGCAGAGACCTCCTGCTAACAGGACCTCTAACGTGCACAGCGAGAAGTCCAGGAGGAGCAAAAATGAGACCCAGGCTGGAGTGGCTGTGCCAGAGTAACTGTTCCAGCGGATGTGGGGGAGGGCCCTTCAAAAAGACTTTAACCTAAACGGAACAAATAGAAAATAGGAGCAAAGGCTGGGCACGATGGTTCACACCTGTAATCCCAGCACTTTGGGAGGTTGAGGTGAGTGGGTCATGAGGTCAGGAGTTCGAGATCAGCCTGGCTAATATGGTGAAACCCTGTCTCTACTAAAAATACAAAAATTAACTAGGCGTGGTGGCAGGTGCCTGTAATCCCAGATAATCAGGAGGCTGAGGCAGGAGAATCCCTTGAACCTGGGAGGCGGAGGCTGCAGTGAGCCAAAATTGTGCCTCTGCACTCCAGCTGGGGCAACAGAGTGAGACAACATCTCAAAATAATAATAATAATAGGAGCTAGAGAGAGACTGCCATTTCATGGTAGGTTCTGTTATGACCTCCTACAACATCTTAGAAATTAGATAAAGATATAGGCATATAGCTAGATAACAAGATAAAGATACAGATTTGAGCTAGGTATACTTATAGACATCAATATCATAGAGAAACATGTTTTCTTTTTATATTGCCAATGTTTTGTTGCTGGAAACAGGGGTCCCTATGCCTCAGACCCTGAGAGAGGGTTCTTGGACCTCGCGCAGAAAGGGATTCAAAGTGAGTCGTAGAGTGCAGTGAGAAGAGATCATTTATGGAAAGTTCTTCAGATTCAGAGTAGGGTGTCTTCAGAAAGCAAGAGGAGGAATGCCTGGTCTTTGTTTTAAACTCTTTTTATACAGGGCTCTTATCTACGTAAAAGCTAAGCTGTCTCTATGTGTGGGTGAGCTGACAGTCTGACAAAATTTAGCACTTTGGCAATTTAAAGAACGTTATGCTTGGCATTTTAGTTTATAAGTACATCGTAGCATGGTTACACATTTCTTAAAAGTGTATATTGTTACGTGATATTGGAACATCTGGGCTTTCTGCAGCTGTAGGAGTTCGTCCTTGCAGGCATTGCCAAGCCGTTTCCTCAGCAATACAGGTTTTATGACCACCGGTCATGGTTGGCAAGGAATGTGTGTTGCGAGTTTGAAAATGGAGTTAATTTTAAAACGGCGTTGCCCTGGCTCTCCTAGGCACCTGTTTTTCTTTCTTTTTCTTTTTTTTGAGACGGAGTTTCGCTCTTGTTACCCAGGCTGGAGTGCAATGGCGCGATCTCGGCTCACCACAACCTCCGCCTCCTGGGTTCAGGCAATTCTCCTGCCTCAGCCTCCTGAGTAGCTGGGATTACAGGCACGCACCACCATGCCCCGCTAATTTTTTGTATTTTTAGTAGAGACGGGGTTTCACCATGTTGACCAGGATGGTCTCGATCTCTTGACCTCGTGATCCACCCGCCTCGGCCTCCCAAAGTGCTGGGATTACAGGCGTGAGCCACCGTGCCTGGCCTGGCACTTGTTTTTCTAACATTCCTATGTACAAACCTTGTCTTCCTTGCTAGATCACAACCTCCAATGATGTATTTTGCACCTACGGTTGTCCCAAGCACCAGCCCAGCCCATTCTGCAAGTGTCTCGTGCTCATGGAAAACTGATAAAGCAGAGCTCAGGAGGCTCAGTGGATAGAAATGAGAAAGAATCACTAGGTTTGCACAGGTGCTTTGATTGTGGCCTACCAAGGAAGGAAGTGGAGAGGGTGTGTGGGAGAGAGGACAGTAGATATTCAAATACAGTTTTATTTGCCTCCCACTGGGAATGTTGCTGGAGACTTATGGAGAGAATGGTCATTGGCAGAGGCTGAAAGAGTTGATTTAACAAATGATTCTGAGGCCTGATGCATTTGCTGAATTGTTTTGGGGTCTCTGTGGCCTTAGTTGAGGGACTTTTTCAATTTATTATTATTATTTTTGTCATATGTCCTTTGTTTCCCACGTTTCAACCAAGACTTTGGGAAACCAGGGCTACTTGAAACCCTGATGACTGCAGTGTTCAGAGAGGGAGGGAACAAAAGACTCTGGAATTAGTAGCTGGAAAAAAGCCCTCAGGTTGTCCTGTGGACAGCAGACGTCCTGGACAGAGCCAGAGCATACTAACATGGGAGGTTTTATTGTTGTTTTTGTTTTTGTTTTCGATTTGAGACAGAGTCTTGCTGTCATCCAGGCTGGAGTGCAATGGCATGATCTCGGCTCACTGCAACCTCTACCTCCTAGGTTTCAGTGATTCTCACACCTCAGCCTCCCAAGTAGCTGGGATTACAGGCACCCACCACCACACATTGCTAATTTTTATTTTTTATAAAAATGGGGTTTCACCATATTGGCCAGGCTGATCTCAAACTCCTGACCGCAAGCGATCTGCCTGCCTTGGCCTCCCAAAGTGCTGGGATTACAGATGTGAGCCACTGTGCCTGGCCAACATGGGAGGTTTTTAAATGTCTGTGTTTCCAGAATGAACCAAGGAGCCTTTGAAGGCCTTGTTTGAACAGGAGTGGGCACAAATCAACCGGAATAACTTGCAGGCATGCAAGCTGTTTGTATCCAGCAGATCAATAGCAACCTGTTTTAGCTTCTACCTTTCTTTAAGGAAATGTCCTATCTGCACTACTACTGTGGAATTCTAGAGCATAAGAAGAGAATAGAGTCTTGATGTAGGGTTTGGTTGGTAGGCAGAGCTCCATCCCACCATCTCCTTGGTGACAATGCCCCACTCATGAGAAGGATATTGTCTCTTCCCTGGTGTTCGTGTTACTTAGTATAATGCCTACGTGGCAAAGCTGAATTTCTACCCTATCCAAACTCTGCTGATATATAAGGATACCTGCAATAAAAAGTTCCTTTTGTAACCAAACCAGCTGAAACTGGCTAGAGCCAAGATACCAAACAGAATGACAAAAGTCCCCTGGCCCTTGGAATGTCCAGAGACCCCCGCCCTCGTCCCCGCCCAGGAGGTGAATTACAGAATCCCCTGGCCCTTGGAATGTCCGAAACCTTTTCATCCCCATCCCCGCTCCTCACCCCGACTCCCAAGGTGGTTTTTTGGGTATAAAAACTCTTGGCACCCTCCTTTCGACGCCACAGGTCGAGAGACGTGAGTCCTCTGTGGTTGCCGGCATAATAAATGACCCTGCAATCTGGCATACTTTTGTCTTGGTGCTAACTTTCTACGCTCGATCCAGTACAACACAAACACACACACACACACAATGGTAAATATGTGAGATGGAATATATTAAATAGTTCAATGGTGGTAATTATTCCACAATGTATATGTGTATCCCAGAGTGCTGGGATTACCACATGAGCCACCATGCCTGGCTCAACTCTTTTGTTTTGTTGAAACCAGTTTGAGCATGGCTTCTAGAAACCTGCATCCCATATAGCATCAGCTGGTACAGAGATCTTGGCAGAACCCCCCGCTGTGTTCATCTGTGAGTGAGAGTGGGCACATGGAGAGGGCAGCCCACCAGGCAGGTGCGTCTCACATCACTGGGTAGCTCTTTTCATTCAAGGATGATCAGCTTATAAAGGACCAGTGATTGGAACTCCCAGGCAGGGTCCCCAGGACCTACAGCAGGGGCCAGGCAAGAGTGGTCATCCTTCTGTCTGCTGGGTCAGAAAGAAATAATAAAAGGAGCTGAACTTGGCCATGTGAGCTGTCCAGCATGGACTCCAGACCACACCGAAATCCAGATTCAGACAGCTGCTGCCTACAGCAGTGGAAACCCAAAACACGGAGAAGACAAGGCAACAGAACAACTTCCTTACCCAGACCACTGTCAGCCCCCATCCTTCATCTCCCAGGCTGCTTGCTTACCGGACATTTACTTTGACTGTGCTCCATTGGAGAATGTTAGAATGAAAATTTGGGTAAATGGTGAAGGAATTCAAGGAAAAGAAAATGCATCTGCCACGTTTATGTTACAATGCCATGCTGGACCAGACATTTTCTCATTCAAGGATGAATGGATGTACGCCATCAAAAAGTTTCACTAACATGACAGAAAGGAAAAAATACAGCCTTAAGATGCAATAGGAGATGTTTTAACAAGGATTTTACTAAAGGAAGCTTCTTTTTTCCTTTTGTATAAAATGCCTGTGAACCCAGAAAATCTGAGACAGGTCCCAGTTAATTGAGACAGTTTATTTTGCCAAGATTGAAGACACGTCCGTGACAGCTCAGGAAGTCCTGAGGACATGTGCCCAAGGTGGTCGGGGCACAGCTTGATTTTATACATTTTAAGGAGACAGGAGATATCAATCAGTATATGTAAGAAGTATATGAGTTCCGTCCAGAAAGACAAGAGACAACGCAAGCAAGCCTCCCTCTTTTCCACTGAAGGCTTTCATGTCACAGGTAGGTCAGAGACAAATCGTTGCAATTCTTTTGGATTTCTGATAAGTCTTTCCAAAAGAGGCAGTCAGATGTGCATCTATCTCAGTGAGCAGAGGGGTGACTTTGAAAGAATGGGAGGCAGGTTTGCCCTGAGCACTTCCCAGCTTGAGGGGGCCCAAGATGTTTTCCTTTCACATTTCTTAAACAGCCCAGACTTTGAACCCACAAATAGGCTGACCCTGTGGGCAGAGGTAAGAGATTTTTCATTCTTTTCACTGAGGCACCTGAGCAGCTTAGCTGTAAATATTGTCTTTGGCCCTCATCCATTTTGGAGCTGAAGGGATTAAGGAGAGAAATCTGGGGACAAGTTTAAGAAGCTGAAAACATAAGTTGAGTGACAGCATTCAATTTGTCCAGTCTCCGTGTGCATTGTTAAAGCAAAGGGTTGAGACAGATGAAAGCATTCACTTTGTCCGGCCCGGAAACTGCCTTGTTCTTGTGATAGTGAAAAAGTCTCATGAAATGTGATGGTTTTATAAAGGGGAGCTCCACTGCACACGCTTTCTCTTGCCTGCTGCCGTGTGAGCCGTGCTTCACCTTCTACCATGACTGTGAGCCTTTCCAGCCATGTGGAACTGTGAGTCCATTAAGCGTCTTTTTCTTTATGAATCATCCAGTCTTGGTGTCAGGCACGTGACTTCCATAAAAAGACCACCAGGCAGACTTTGTGTGAGCAATGTGGCTGTTTATTCACCCGGGTGCATTGGGCTGAGTCTGAAAAGAGAGTCGGCAGAGGGCAGTGTGATAGGTGTTGGTTTTATAGGTTTGGGGTTGCCAGTGGGAACTTACAGAAGTTACGGTTCAGGGTGGTTTTGCAAGCTGGGGGCGGGGGTGTTGTCGGGAGGGAGGGTGTCACAGGATGCATGGGCATAAGGGTAGGGGTCATCTACTACAAACAGGCATGATCGTAAGGGCAGGGGATATCCCCTGCAAGCAGAGGAGAGGATGAGATAAATCACTTAGTTACAAGGGTGGAAATCTTGAGAAACCCAATGTCCAGGGGGATATTTTCACAAGGCTGAGCAGGAAACATGGTTGCAGGTTGCAGGGCGAGAGCAATTAGTTGAGGCAGGAGTAAGTTGTTTCACTTCTTTCTATGGCCATCTGGCTACTTGTGGTTACTTCAGACTTCCTGGCTCCTGGGGACCATTCAGAGGTGTACATGAGGGTCATCAAGGCTATAATGGCCAGGCTTGGACTTTGAGACCTGACACTTGGGTATGTCTTTATTAGCAGCATGAGAACAGACTAATACATCCCCTCCACCCACTCTGTTGCCTGATTTTTCACCAATATCCTGCCTTGAAGACTTCGCAAACTATAAAAATTAATTCTTCCAAATGCACAGATTATATATGCCATGTAGCTAAGAGAAGGTAGAGAGGAGAGAGTTTTCTCACAAATTAGCACATCTCAGAAAACACGTGGAAGAAATGAATCGAGAGATACCCAGAGCATCTGCAGTGAAGCCTGTTTAGAAACTTAATCAGGATAGTTCTCCATGGAAAGAATCTCCGGAGTCAGGCAGGCATTTATTTTTTTCTCCCTGTAATTGTGTATCTTATTCCAGAGACAAATGGAATTTTTATTTGGTGTTCTAAGGCCAAGGTCAACTCTGTGCCTTAGGATCAGGCATTGCCATTAATGTCAGCAGCAAACACAGCTTTATAGTTATTGCTTCCATAAAAATTTAATGTTCAGAAGTCAGACGCTAAAGAGGACCCTTAAAAAATCCCCATGCTGTCAAGCCAACTCTTAGATATTTTCCCTCTTTGGTTATCATTGTAGAAATGAAAAAAAATCTCAAAATAGCTACAAAATTAGACCCTCTCAAAATATCAATAATTCACATTAAAAATGGATTCTGGCCGGGTGCAGTGGCTCACGCCTGTAATCCCAGCACTTTGGGAGGCCAAGGTGGGTGGATCACCTTAGGTCGGGAGTTTGAGACCACCCTGGCCAACATGGTGAAACTCCGTCTCTACTAAACACATGCACGCACGCGCACACACACACACACACACACACACACACACACAATTGCCAGCTGTGGTGACATATGCCTGTAATCCCAGCTACTCAGGAGGCTGAGGCAGGAGTCTCACTCGAACCCAAGAGGCAGAGGTTGCAGTGAGCAGAGATCGCACCACTGCACCCCAGCCTGGGTAACAGAGGCAGACTCCATCTCAAGAAAATAAATGAATAAATAAAAAAAGAAACAGCCAGTTTTAGTAAGAAAGTGGAACTCATTATTTCCCTGCAATCATTGTTGGTTATTCTCTGATGAAGAAATGTTGAAATTCAAAACCTGGTTCATAGAAATCTTGGTAAAACAAATACAAACTGGCGACTCACCTCACTCAAATGGACATTTTGGGAGTTGAGAATAATGCTGATGGGTTTCACAGGTCAAATTGGGAGCTCACATATTCTAAAAGGTCCAGTATGATAACTGTTTGTTTCTGACATTGGCTTGAAAGTAATAATGCTCCATTTTCAATATTTCTCTATATTCTGTGTTTGCCACATGCATTGCCTTTTTCAAGAGGCTATGTAGTGTAGTAAGGTGACTTTCCAGATCTACCATTTACTATCTGAGGGATCCTGGATAAGGCATACAGCCCTTTTAAGCATAATTTTCTCACCTGCACTGGAAGATCTAGAACAGCACCTGTCCACAGGGCGAAACACACAGAGCACGGTGCCTATCCAGAGCCCACAGTGATGAGGCCATTGCTGTTATTCCCCATGAGAGTCAGATCACCAGCTTATTTTTAAACCATGCTCAGAAATAAGTTCCCAGCTCTTCAGCATGGCGTGTAATCCCCTTCACGCTACCTCCTGCCCGTTTATCCATGAGCAGGTGTGACTCTTCCATTTTCCTACTTAACCCTTTTAATTTCAGAACTTGGGACCCTTCAACTCTGCCTGAGGATGTGCCATTCCATGCCTTGCCTGGAAGTCACTCCTCCTGTTGTCTTTGGGGCACTCTTACTCATCCTTCAAGTCCTCAGTCAATAATCTTGGGAGGTGCCTGCCTGCCCAGGGCAGAGATCAACCTCTTCTGAGAGCTGCCACAGTGCTGCTTTCTTTCTTTCTTTCTTTTTTTTTTTTTTTTGAGATGGTGTCTCACTATGTCTCCCAGGCTAGGAGTACAGTGGCACGATCTCGGCTCACTGCAACCTCTGCCTCCTGGGTTCAAGCGATTCTCCTGCCTCAGCCTCCCGAGTAGCTGGGACTACAGGCACACTCCACTATGCCCAGCTAATTTTCATATTTTTAGTAGAGACAGGATTTCACCATATTGGTCAGGCTGGTCTTGAACTCTTGACCTCAGATGATCCGCCTGCCTCAGCTTCCCAAAGTGCTGGATGATTGGCGTGGGCCACCGTGCCCAGCCCCCAATGCTGCTTTCTAGCATGTCTATGCTAGCCCCTCACAGTGGGCTGTGATTGTTGAGTGACAGCTCTCTTTCTCATAGTGAGTGTGTGCCCTCTTCAAGGGGCACGTACATGTCTTTCTTGTCTTTGGATTTTCAGCAAGCAGCAGCATCTGCTTGCCTCTGGTAGACACTCAGAGGCTTACTGAATGGATTTATATTGAAATCTCATAGTCTCCAAGTTTTTGTTGGATCCTACTCCAAGGCTGTCTTCTCCCTTTTCTTAGCAGCATGTACCCCGTCCTTCCTCTGACCACTTGGAGGCACCTGGCCGAACATGGACAATCTTAGCTGCCTATTCCCCCTAGATAGCTTCAGGGTAGGCATGGAAACCAGGCCAGGCCTTTCTGAGACTGTCTCTGGATTTTTAATGTTTGAGGTTGGAGTAAAACCAGCCTTGTCTCCAGAAACAAGGCTGGAGAGAGATGGGTGCTGTTTAACCTTGTGGAGAAGATTTTGCTGTGGGAACAAAGGAGTCTAAACCAAGACCAGACGAGATGAAATCACTAGGAAGGGAGAGAAAGGCACTGGCTTCTTTCCAGTCCTTGGGACTCTGGTCCCTGCCTTCCCCACCTCCACCCCCAACACCCAGCCTCCCAGAAACAGCCCCAGACAACCTCTGCTCTGACCTGGTTCCTGCTGCAATTCTATCGCTTAAGACCAAAAAAAGATCCTAAATGATAGGATGAAACTCAGGCAACAACTTTCAGTGTTTACAATCTTCAAGGCATTGTTCTTTATTACTGTAATTTTTATACTTCCTCTGGGTCATGTTAGTGAATCTCCCCTCCCCCAAGTCTCACTGCTCATAAAAGCTGAACCTAGGATGTGGACCCACCAGGCTCCTTTTCAGTGCAGGGTAGTTTTCTGTGAAAGGTAAAATGTAAAAAGTATTTGAAGCTGACTTGTAGGAAGTGGAGAGAGACATTAATATACATCAGACTTCTTAATATCATCAAAATGTTTTAAGGTGAATTTTCCTTGTATTAAGCCAGAGGGATTTATGTTTTTATTGTAAGGAAGGATTCGATTAATGAAAGCATTTACATGAATACTTTGAACATTAAGCAACATGTGTTAAGTAAGCTGAAGTCATACCATAATTGTATTTCTTAAAGTAGGCGATTCACCTAGTATTTTGCAAGTATTTATTAATAGGAGGAATGGAAACGAGGAAATCCCGGGTAGTAGGTACATTGAAGATGCAGTTTATGGGATGTGATTGAAATGCAATTATTCTGTCTCCCTGAGCCCTTACATTTTCTCCAATGAGTTAATCCTTCCTGTAAATGGGTGAAAATTTCAGCTAACCCAGGATTTTCCACCACCTCTCTTAGGGTAAAAAAAAGTCCTATGTTCCCCTAAAAGCTGCGAACAGTCTAAATTAGAATAACCAATTCAAAATATGAAGGAACATTTCAAATACAGTTCTATATTAAATTATTTCCTCTCTCAGCTCAGGCTGGAAGACTTTGGTAGGAAACAGTCTCCCCTCTCTTCTTTCCAGGGTTTCTAATCTTTCCAGTGTTGGTGAGGGTTAGCGGGAGGAAAGGTGTGGGAAGTAGAAAAGTTCCTTTTTAAAGTTTCCTTTCTTGTTAAACAATAAGTGTGCTAATAACTTTGTTAAGCCCTATCCTATGTAGCTGTTAGACATGCCATGCTTACAGGCATGTAGTACATTCTATATCCTTGTACTTTCACCAAAATATCTGTGCTGGACTTGTTCACATGCATGACCCAGCTCTCCATTGCTTTTCCCTGTTAAGAAAAGTTTGAAGTTGTTAGCCAATTGGGTTTTAGTTTACATTGTGAGGTCTGACTCCAGCCAACGGAGATCAGACACAGCACGATCCCAAATGGGTAAAGAATAAATTTGTGTGTTTTCCCTCGTTCATTGTACTCTCATGGCATGATGGCTAATGAGGGTACCCTCCTGCAGCCCAGGAAGTAAAAATTTCATTGCTGAAAGATCTTTTGTCTCAGTGCTGTTTTTTTCTTTGCAGTACCAAACAGCTATTTCCAACAGATGAGAAGAAAGGACACAAGAGAAGACAGGAGAGATTGTAGCACCTTACTGTCTTCAGTTGGCTTAAGGTCTCTGGTCTGGTGGAAGCTTCAGTCTGATTCATTCTCTGTTGACTTCATGGGCTCCTGGAAGGTACCCTGTCGGGCACTCAGATGACGATCCCCCTGAGCAATGCATAGTTTGCTTCTACTGACCCCTCCTGAACCTCCACAACTGCTTTTATTTGTTCATCCACCCCACTCAGACTCTGCCCAGGCCTCATTGACCTTCAAAGGTGCCCTTTCAATGGCTCCAGGTTGGTTTTCTGCATGGCTAGAGTGACCACAGGGTTCCGATTGCCTGGCTTAAGTCTCAGCTTTGTCTACTTTTTATGCATAATTATCAATAGCAAACATGCTCATATTCAAACACAACTCTCTTTGGACAATAAATGCCAAATGTCACAGTTGGCCCAGGGCTTACCCACTTCTGGTGCACAGGACATGCAGCCTCCTTCCTCCAGTACATTCTGAGAGCCCAGGTCCCTTCTAGGACTAGAAGCGCTTCCTAGCTGTGATGTCCAACAGGAAACCAGCCCTTTCTAAGCCTCACACATCCTAAGCAAGACTCAGATCCCAGACCACAGCGCCCATGATTTTCAAGATCGCCTTTAAACACAAAGATGTCTGTTCGCCAAGCTCTGTCCAAAGAACTTTTTTTCTTGCCCACTTCTCTTGACACTTCTCTGTTCTGGAAAAGGGTGAGATCCTTTAAGGATTAAAGAACCACTTTTCAAAGCTTTTGTCTGAAAATCTGCCTTTTGATTTTGTACCTGATTTTGGAATTCTTGATGCTTAAAAAAAAACTTAAATGTTAATACCTTGCCTCACATGGTTTTGCAGCATGAAAGACTAATTAAAGCACCAGCATTAAAACTCAATCCTTAGCAAGATGCTGTCTATGATCTCCTTAATCTTTACAAGACCATCTAGGATTGTGTATTGAGGTTAGCAGCAGAACTTACGGGAGTCAAGCCTGCAGATGAGAAGGAACCCGTGTGGCTCCTCTAAGATGCTGGATTCACACTGAGGACTGGACAGCTTCTTACCTCTCCACGTGTTGTTTTCTCTTTCATTACATTTTTGGTCTAACTCAGTGACTGTCAGCACTTTGAGGGGCATGGATGTTACTTAAGAGGATTATGTATACAAATACATTTATGCTCTATAATTTATGGTTGATTTAAAGGAATTTCAAGAGTAATTTTGACCTCAAATAATTTCCTTTTATATGCTAACTGTGGAAATGAGATATGCATTTACATATAATTACATTTTTGTCAGATGTATGAAATCTTCTGTGAAAATATTCTAAAATAAATGAAATGTCATCCCTTCATTTGCACTAAAACGTATTTTAGTCTAATGGGAGTGAAGATTATACAAAGGACTGATGATTCAAAGCACTATGATTATTACAATTATAATTTTAAAAGCAAATATCTATCAAGCTGTGATAATATGTCCATTTTCTAATTTATTTGTATATATTAGCTCACTTTTTAATAACTAGTTTTTGCTTTATTCTACAGTGTGCAGACAACTCCAAACTCCACACTTGGTTTCTCTCTTCTACCTTTGTTATTCTTTAAATACATACATTAACAGAGACCGTTTCTCCTAAAAGAGACCATTTTTTCCAATAGCACATGGAGCTGGACTCTCATCTGGCACACCCAGGCCCTCCTGGCCCTCCAGCACTGCTACCTGAGCTCCACCATTTGACTGTGCCCATGTCTGTCTGTGCTGGGGCTCTGTCCTGATCCTGTCACCCTTGACATGTCTTAGGGCAGAAATGCCAAAGAACCCCATGTGATGTGTCAACTCTGAGTAAACTCAAGAGGCTCCTTGGAGCTCTGAGTTGAGGGTGAGGTAGCTTGTGCCTGGGCTTCATCACAAAGAAAAGCAGCAATTATTTGACAATGCCCATTAGGAGGTTTTGGAAGGGGCCTGGCGGGGGACACACTGAGAAGGGGACGAGGCTTGTGGTCCCTCCCTACCTTAGATGTTGCTTTGTTATCAGGCTGCACTGTCTCACCGGCCAGTGGCTGAGGAGGGAGTCAGAGGACCACGAAGCTGCATGTGGCTTTCCGGGGGCCTGCAGGGAACAGCATTAGCCCCGAGCTGGGGGGAGCTTGGAAGGGAACCCACAGGGGGGTCTCACAGGGGTCTTCACACAGCAGGTCACACTGCCATTAGCCCCTCATCCTCTGGAGTTCATTTCATCCAGGCAGAGACAGCTGCCTGGCCTCAGAGGGTGAGATGCAACTTGAAGGTAAAAACATTTTTTACAGGGCATGGACATGAACGTGGCCTTTACTTCTGGATAAGCTTTTAAAACTTCCCATCTACACTAAAAGGTGTACTTTCTATGAAGAAACCTAAACTGAGTAAAAGGACTATTTCACTTTAATCAAGTTCTGGAATGCGGGTGCACAGCTCTGAAAAGGAGCGTCGCAGCAGGAGATTCAAGGGTGCATGCCAAGCAATGTTTCTAGAAAACACCGAAGGAAACAGACTTAACTCCGATGTGTACTCTTGCTTCCCCACGCTATGGCCACATCCCCAGGGTGGAGACCACATCGTCCAGCTCACTGCAGAAATGTCATCATGCTCCTTGGGTGTGTGCAGCAGGTGTCTGTTGAAGTCCTCTGCCCTCTGCCTGTAGGTTTTGGATGCTTTCTTCAGGATCCTCTCCATTTGTTCTCCTGCATCTTCTTGAAGGCCACCTGGGCTGCAGTCCACTTGTCCTGGCCACACTCCTCCTCCTCATTCTTTTTGCTCATTCTGTCACTTCCTTGAGTTTCACCTTGTCTTGGTCTTTCTTTTTCTTCTTCTGCTTGGTTACGCTGAGCTCTGTGATGCTTTTAAACTTAAGGGGTTGTTTTTGGACCTGCTTGTGGACCACCGTGACATCTGCCTGCAGTTCTGTGGGTAGACTGTGTATTAGGTCATTTAATTCTCCTAAAAGCCTTATGTGGTAAGTACTATTATTCTATTTGTACACGTGAGAAAACTGTAATACAGAAAGGCGAGCACCTTGCCCAAAGTTATGCAGAAAGTGAAAAAACAGGAATTCTAACCCAGACAAGTAAGTTCTGTAAGGAAATGTGGCTAATAGAGATGCCAATCAGGTGTTCTGAAAGTGAGAGGAGGCTGTGTGATAGCTAAGACATGAGCCTGGCTCTGCAGAATAGGGACAAGAGACAATGAGAGACTGGACTCTGCCAAGAAACCAGCAAGACTGAGAACACGGGGATGGAGAGCAGCCAGGAGTTTACCTAGGTTGAGTTTGGAAAATCTGTGGATAGAAAGATGCAGGTCCCACCAGGCATGGCAGCTCACACCTGTAATCTCAGAGCTTTGAGCCCAGGAGTTTGAGACCAGCCTGGGCAATATGGTGAGACCCCATATCTACAAAAACTACAAAAATTAGCTGGGCATGGTGGCAACCACCTGTGGTCCCAGCTACTTGGGAGGCTGAGGTGGGAGAATTGCTTGAGCTCAGGTAGTGGAGGTTGCAGTGAGCCATGATCATGCCACTGTACTCTAGCCTGAGCAACAGAGTGAGAACGCGTCTTAAAAGAAGAAAGGAAGAAAGAGAGAAAGAGAGGAAGGGAGGAAGAGGCAGCTCCCTTATTCCCCAGACATTCACTGAGCATTTAGTGTGTGTCACATGCAGGCTTTTAGGTTTAAGGTCCTGGACAATGACACAGACAAGATAAACAGAGTTTTCTTCTTCATGAAACTTACATGAGTGGGGCAGACAACAAACAAATCATCCAGACGATTTCAGATAGGGATGAGTGTTTGGAGAGCACTAAGCAGAATAATCTGAGCTTGCAATGGGCATTGCAGTATCTGCTGTGCTCCTTACCCCTCAGGACCTTTCCATCGGCTGTTCTGAAAGGTTGAAAAACCTTTGCCTTGTCACTGCAGGGCCAGATTGTCTTCATCCAGGATTCCTTGTCTAAACTGTCACCTTGTCAAAGAGGTCTGATGCTGACTAAACGCCCTCTGTTGCTGCGTGTGCAGAGAGAAGGCCATTGTGGCTGGAGGGCTGGGTGAAGGAGAAACGCACGAAGTCAAGGTAGAAGCAGGAGCGGTCACACAGGCCTGGCCCAACACGGTGGAGTGTGTGGATTTCATTCTAAGCAAAATGGGAAGTCATTTTGCTTCTAAGCACAAGAACAACATGATTTGATTTCTACTTTAGATTAGGCACTTTACCTGCCCAGTTGAGAATAGATAGTCAGATAGATAAATAGATGTATAGGTAGGTAACTAGATAGATAGACAGACAGACAGAAAGACAGACAGATAGATGTATATGTAGGTAGATAGGTAGCTAGATAGAAAGACATGAAGATGAATAGGTAGGAAGGTAGATAGATACACAGATACATGTAGGCAGATAGATAGATAGATAGATAGATGCACAGATGGATGGACAGACAGGTGGATGGATAGATAGATAGATACATAGATAGGTGATAGATAAATAGATGATAGATAGATAGATAATAGATAGATGCACAGATGGATGGACAGGCAGGTGGATAGATAGATAGATAAATACATAGATACATAGATAGATGATAGATAAATAGATGATAGATAGGTGATAGATAGATGATAGATAGATAGATAGATGCACAGATGGATGGACAGACAGGTAGATAGATAGACAGATACATAGATACATAGATACATAGATAGATGATAGATAGATAGATGCACAGATGGATGGACAGACAGGTGGATGGATAGATAGATAGATAGATAACATTTATGAATACAGATCTCTATCTGTCTCTCTCTAGCTAGAGAGAGAAATAGATAAGTGGGCCGATGCATTGACAGCACTGAAAGACATCTTGGTTGTGGCCTTACTTCAAGGTGACGGAATTTCTTTTTAAGTTCAGTTCCTACTTCCCTTCTGAGGAAGTCCATACCAGGGAGCTGCTGTAATAGATGTGACTTTAAACTCTAATATCCCAGTAATGTAAATACACTGATCAGCTCAGCAGGGTTTAAGGTGAGATCTCTACTCAAGAAGAATTATGAGACACACTTTAAATTCTTTAGCCATCAGTTTCACTGCCAAACTACATCCTCAGAGGTGAAAAAAAAAATGCCCAGAAGGTAATTTTTGAAGTGATAGAACTGCACTATTTCTATATTTACAACCAAAACACCTTTGAAAGGATTTTTGGTGGGGCTCCAAAATCCTTTTTTGGCTCTGTCCACCATTTGGGTCGACAATAGGATTTGTAAAGCGGAGAACCAAAAAGCTTACATAGACGAAGATATACAGATTTAGATACAGATTTAGAATATATAAGGCAGATATAAAAGTAGATAGAGCTGTAGAATGATATAGATATAGAAAATATACAAATGTAGACACTGGGGCCGGGCGCGGTGGCTCACACCTGTAATCCCAGCACTGTGGGAGGCCGAGGTGGGTGGATCACGAGGTCAAGAGATCGAGACCATCCTGGTCAACATGGTGAAACCCCGTCTCT
>NW_016107545.1:2742047-2826620 GCF_001604975.1 Cebus imitator | reverse complement strand
AAAAAAAAAAAGAATATAGACACTGGATAGATAGAAGAGAGAGAGAGAGAGAGAGAGAGAGAGAGAGAGATGACTGCATAGAAGAGACATAAATGTAGATATGGAATGGATGTGATGTTGTGCTTATGAGCCCAGCCATTCCCCTGCCCCTTTATCTGACCCCAAAAGAGCAACATTAGAGAGTACATAAATATTGTAAATAAAGCAGATAAAAGTAGAAAGATGTTATAGTCTAAGAGACAATCACTACTGCTAAAAGATTCTCAACGGAAAAAAAACCCTTAAAACAAAAAGCTGTGCTTTGCATTAAATTGGCTGTTTAAATTAGCCTGAAAGATTTACACACCTCACCCACCTGTCTTAGAAAGAATACTCCGTAGCTATCTTTTGTAACGACCTGGCTCCAACTTATTTTCTTGGGTCAGAAATTGATTTCTAATTTCAAGAATTGACTTCTCTATTGGAAAGTCCATGTCACATTAATTCATGCTGCAACTGGTAGAGAATTCTTTTCCTTGGCATGTGAGCGATTTGGACTCTGTTTTTTCAGAGAGGAGTCTGCAAACCGAACAAGATATGCCGTGTAAGTGTTCCTGGCATTTCACACTAATTCTCTTGCAAACATTTTGCTGTGTGTGTTCTGGGTGTGTTGTTATCTGTTTGGATAGTTTAAAAAGTATTAGTGGAAAACATATGTATTTCTAACAGGTACACAAATGCCAACCCTTGAGGTGAATGCGTACAGAATTGTGTATTTTTGAGATACTATCACACGTCTTCAGTATAGCTCTTCAGTAGCTTGCTGGAGAAAAACAAATTCATAGATAGCAAGTTCTCTAAATTGTCCTTATGGAAATGTCCACTGGAAGAGTGCAGAAAGTTCTAAAGTGTAGAAATTAGGTGACGCAACGTTATAGAGAACCTTAGATTAAGAGAATAAATAAATGCAAAAGAGAAGAAAGTGTAACAGAGAAGAAAGTGCTATTAGAAGTGATAGAAGGCAGGTGTTCAAGGAAAATTTCTCTGAAACAAAATTCATGCTCTGGAAGTCAGAGAGTATAAGTGGAGATGAAATCACCATTTGGAGAAAATCTGGATTAGAGACTGGTATCATTAGTTTTAGACAATATTTATTTTTTCTATTATTTGATTGAATTAAGGAGAACAATATTGATTTATTTACATGCATTCTGTCCGTGTGGACACAGAGGCTTAAAGAGACAAGGTCTTGCTCAAAGTCACACAGATAGTAAAAGGCAGAGAAAGAATCTCACCTTGAGTTGTTTGATCTCCATGCTGGGGGTCTCAGTCGCTAAGCAGGGCCTCCTCTCACTTAGGCATGCCCCTGGTGCTGACTTGCTGCATGTGGTCACTGTGAGGATGCATTGAGGGCCTGCAAGAAATGTAAAGGTATAGTGTCTGCTCTCCAGCATCTTACAGTCAGGTTCAGGGTCAAAAGCTTACAAAGTTACAAATCCGGAAAACAGATATCAAATAATGCCAAAGTGAAATTCCAAAGCAGGGTTTTTATGAGCATACCATAGAATGTCTTAATACTCAGGGCTTCAGGAAATGAATCATACGCAGAAACATCTTAGTCTAAAATAAACTCCTTTTACAAACCCAGAAATAAAGACTTCACTATCTCTGTCAATAGAAATTAATTCATGTCTCTTTGAGAATTTAGAAGCTGGTGAAGCGTAGAATTTGCAATAATAGGGAGTTCTTGTAAATCACTAACTGTCATTAATGAACACTAACTATTTGCTATTTATGTTTTTATTTCGAAAGGCAAATGCATTTTAAAGTAGTACAATGCATTTTATTCTATATCTAGAATATGATTTTCCATTTCCCTTAAGATATCTTTACTTTTCAGATTGACTATATCAAACTGATAGCTCAACAGATCTAATAAATGATTCTATGTGTCTGGTATCTAGTAGGTGTTTAATAAATATCTGTTGAAGAAATTTATTCAACAATTTTTTTTGTTCACCCTGTATATACTAGGTGTCCTTACATATGTTGGAGGTACAGCAAAAAATAAACAACCAAGTTCTTGGGAGTTGATAAAATGGTGGAAGCGGCTGTAACAGTTAATGAATTATCAGGTTGTGATCACTGTGACGATGTATATAAAACAAGGCAAGGACAAAATAGAGAGTGAGGGAGTGCTTGCACGTGATTTAGCTTACACACAGAAGGCCTGTCCCGCAGGTGATGCTTGAGCACCTGAAGAACATGAGTGAGAAAGGTGTGGGTCATCTGCAGAAAATAACTCTCTGCAGAGGGAACAGTAAGTGAAAAAGTCCTAAGGAAGGCAGATGCTTGGTGTGTTTGAGGAGCAGAAAAGAGGCCAGCAAGGAAGAAAGAGGGAAGAAAGAATGAAGGGGACGTTGATTTCAATCTTGTACATTTGTATAGAACGCTATGGTTGGCTTGCTCCTGAAGCCTCTCTTCAGGAGTAAGGAGGGGGAGTGACGGCACATCTGAAAAATCTTTCTTACATACCTCGCGATGTCTTTAACCCTTCTGGCTTTTGAATTGTATCAATTAGGATACATTGACTGCAAGGCATGGCACACCTAACGAATAGGTAATGATAGTTATGCTTACTGGGTATGTAACAGTAAATGCAGAGACAGGCCAGTGCAAGGTGTGTGCACAGATCTGTGACGTCATCAGGGAACCAGACTTTCCTTTCCAATCCATGTGTTTTGGGATGCTGGTTTTCTATTAACTCTTGTCTCTTCATGGTCAAATACGGCTGCTGAAATTACAGATACTATGTCCACACCGACAGCTTCCAATGAATAGTGAGAGCATTGCAAAAGTATTTTCCATATGTAGCTCTCTCCTTCTTTCTCCCTCTCTCTCTCTCTTTTATTTTTTTCCTGGACAGGGTCTAGCTTTTCTACCCAGCTGGAGTGTGCAATGATGCAATCACAGCTCATGGCAACCACAAACTCTAGGGCTCAAGCGATCTTCCTGATTTACTTTCCCAGGTAGCTGGGACTATACACATGCACCACCAGGCCTGTTAACTATTTTGGTATTTTTTTCTGTTGAGACAGGCATCTCGCTATGTTGTCCAGAATGGTCTCAAACTCCTAGGCTCAAGTGATCCTTCCACCTCAGCCTCCCAAAGTGCTGGGATTACAGACATGAGCCACAAGGGCCAGCCAGCAATTTCTTTTTAAGGAGAGACAACTATTTCCCAGAAATAGCTAGCAGGTCTTCTTTTATTACTTTTTGGCAAGTCAGCCATGAAAAGAAATGGCAAATAAAATGGTGTTCCACTGATCAGTTTACTGCAGTTGTAATTTATTGCTTTAACCCACAATTCAGGCTCTTAAAGTGTATCTAGTACTTTTCTAAGCACTTTATGTATAATACTATTTATTTCACACTACGATACCATCAGGTAGGAACTATCATTATCCCAATTTTGCAGATGACAAAGCTGAAACACAAAGAATTTAAATATCTTACTCATAAGAGAAGAAAATAAATAAAACCCAGGATGTCTGTCTCCAGATGAGAGTGCACAGAGGGCATCAACTCCCTTTAGGAACAGAGTTCAAGGCTCAGTGGGTTAAAAGCATCCACATTCATTTCATAGAGGCCACATGTAAGACAATATGTTAGCTTAAATAACCAGTAGAAAAAAAGAAAACATTCTTTATATTAACATTAACATTATAAGACAGCAATTAAAATTGTTAAAATACTTTGGAGTTATTAAACAGTACCTACTAAAGCTGAATATATGTAGACCTGACAACCAACATTTCATCCTTACATATTTGTCAATATGAATGAGAATATATGTTCACTAAAAGACACATTCTAAGATTGGCTTATTACTAAGTTATAAGTCATTGCAAAATCAAATGCTTTGAAAACCACAATTTTCTTGCAAAGAAAAAGAAATTAGGCAGTGGAATCCTGAAAAACTTTCTAAAATAGTATATGTATGTTTGTCATTGTATTCAGTTATGAAGCTGTATGTAGTATGCCTTCTAATGTCCAATTTGATCTCCATAGGTTATGCTAAAAATTGAAAGCAAAGCAAACACAAATAAAAATTTTATTTGGTAATCTTTACCAATGGAAAGCATATATTTCACTGTCCGTTATGTTGCCCTATTCAGTGGAAGATACCTGAATGGAATTTCTTTAGTATTAGAGTAAGATTAATTAGTACAGTGAATTTACCCACACTTACCAGTGTCGCCTTTCAGAAAGCTTGACTTTTTGTTGCAGCTGGTTGAGGCTTTGTTCAAGCTATTAAATCAAAGCTCTCAGACTCCTACTGCCTGGCCAGTGGAGAAATCAAGTTTCACATATGGCTTTTGGGGTTTCTCTCTGTTATCCTGGTGCATGTGTTCTCTCATTTTTCTGAAGTCTGGGACCTCAACACAGACATCTGGGTGAAGGCATTGACAGCACGGCTGGTGCAGAATGAATTGTCACATCACACCCAACTTTCTCAACCTTTAGAATCTGAAAGTAAGAAAAAAACCCTCAAATGCTAGGCCTGGTGGCTCACACCTGTAATCCCAGCACTTTGGGAGGCCGAGGCAGGCGGATCACGAGGTCAGGAGTTTGAGACCAGCCTGGCCAATATGGTGAAATCCTGTCTTTACTAAAAATACAAAAATTAGCTGGGCATGGTGGTGGAGGCCTGTAGTCCCAGCTATTTGAGAGGCTGAGGCAGGAAAATCACTTGAACCCGGGAGGTGGAGGTTGCAGTGAGCCGAGATTGTACCATTGTACTCCACCCTGGGTGACAGAGGGGAGACTCTGTCTCAAAAGAAAAAGCAAAACAAACAAACAAACAAACAAAAAAAACAAAAAAACAAACCTTTCAAATATAGGTACTGCATTTTTATGTTCTCTTTTCAGATTTCAAGTGAACTGTCTTTTGATATTATATATAGTTAGTTGATAATTTCTTAGCTGCTTAATCGTTATTATTTAAAATTTCATCTCACCCATTGAGTAGAAAGAGAAGTTCAAGACAGAATCACGTTTGTACACCATTGATATTCTTATGCAGAGATATGAGGGATAGAAAATTGCACACAAACAAACAGGTCTCTGAACCCCTTCTGATATCCTGATCTCTTTTGTTACCTGAATTGAGGAAGCCTATTATGCCTTCTTAGCAAATGTTGAATAATTACTCTCAGCACAGGGTCAACAAAACTGTTATTTCTTTCAGCCTGAGGAGCTTGTACCTTGGCTTAGGAAAAGTCCATCAGGGAAACGGGGACACGTATTCCTGGACCACATTTACATTAGAAATCCAGATGGATTTTTGTAAGCAAACATGAAGTAATCTAAAAATGGACACACCTAAAATAATAGACTATGTCTCTTGACTCCTGACCCAGTAAAAATAGGTCTTTAGGCATATCTCTGTTTTTAGAAAACATTAAATATAGTGAATAATTCAAGGCACGATGCTTGGTGCTGAAGGAGACATAAGGAGGTCTACACATGGAGACCGCATCCACTCCTCAGCCTCCCTGAGCCACACCATTCTCTTCTTACAGCGTCCACCTCTCATGGCTCTCGTAAGAACTGAAACATGCCACAGGCTTACTGTAAGCATGGAACACCTGCGAGGCTTTGATGCCGTCCCATTGCCATACTGAGCAGCAAGTTTTCTGGACTTGCCTGAAACTTACAACAGAATAGATAGTTTTATTTCACTGAACAAAGTTTAGAGGTCCTTTTACATCAGTGAACAAAGTTTAAAGATTTGGAGATTATGTGTTTTTAATTTCTAGGGATCTTATCCTTCTCTTTTTCATGTTGAAACATCATGGAGGATTTTTTGGAATTTAGGTTGAGAGATGTACATGGCTTCAGAGTTGCTGTGGAATTCTATCTCCATGGGGCTGTCTGTATAATGGTCGTGCACTTCCCAGACCCTGCTCCAGTGCCTGCTATACTATGGCCATTTTGCCAGTATTATTGACTAACAGATGGCTTTTAATGGCAGATAAACCTCTATTTAGCAAGTGTTCCTTTTACCCTTGAATTTTTCCACCTGTTGTTTGCACCAGCAACTCCCAGGGCAAATGCGAAAAAGCAAAGAATAAGCAATATGACAAGATGGGACTAACATTAAAAGGTATATATTCATCAAACATGATCAGGAACCTACTGACAATTTAAGGTATCTAAAACCAAAGAAGCCCTTAGATGAGATGTTGCAAATAATTCCTAAGGGGTCATGGGAAGGGGGCATGGGATTTGAGGAGAAGAACAAAAGAGAACTTGTCTATAAACTTATTTAATCCTTAATAAAAATGTGCATTCTACATATTATTATGTACTCCTATACTACAGATAAGAGACCAGCCTTCGGGAGTTTACATGTCTTGCCTAAGGTCACGTTGCTAATTAAGAGGTAATCTCAGGGCAGGGACTCTGCCTTGTCGTGGCTGAAGCCTTAGTGCTGAGAACAGCCTGGACTTCAGTTTTGTGTTTCATATTTTTTAAGTATTTAATAATAAATATATTAGATAGGGAAGGAGACTTTTTAAAACAGGTTTTCCTCACTGTATTAGTCCGTTCTCATGTTGCTGTGAAGAACTCCCTGAGACTGAGTAATTTATAAAGAAAAGAGGTTTAATTGACTCACAGTTCTTTATGGCTAGGGAGGCTCAGGAAACTTACAATCATGGATAAGGCACCTATTTATAGGGTGTCAGGAGAGCGAATGAGTACGAGCAGGGGAAATGTCAGACGCTTATAAAACCATCAGATCCCATGAGACTCACAATCTTGAAAATAGAATGGGGAAACCACCCCAATTATCCAATTGTCTCCATCTGGTTCTGTCCTTGACAAGTGGGGATTTTTTTTTTGGACACAGTCTCACTCTGTTGCCAGGCTGGAGTGCAGTGGTGTAATCTCGGCTCACTGCAACCTCCACCTCCTGGGTTCAAGTGATTCTCCTGCCTCAGTCTCCCGAATAGCTGGGACTACAGGTGCGTGCCACCACACCTGCTAATTTTTTGTATTTTTAGTACAGACAGGTTTTCACCATGTTAGCCGGGATGATCTTGATCTCCTGACCTGTGATCTGCCCACCTCAGCCTCCCAAAATTCTGGGATTACAGGTGTGAGCCACCACGCCCAGTGAACAAGTGGGGATTATTACAATTCAAGGTGACATTTAGGTGGGGACACAGAGCCAAGCCATATCATCCACCTTGATATGATTGACATTTTGCAGCAGGTGATTCATCACCTGGGAGGCCGTCCTGTACACGGTAGAATGTTTGACAGCGTCTCGACCTCTACGCTCTAGACTCCAGTAGCATCTGCCCACTTACAGCAACTAAAGATGTTTCCAGACATTTCCAAATGTTCCTGCAGAAGTAGGAGGAGGCAAAATTAATGTTTGAGAATCACCACATTAATTCAGGAGATTGTCTAAAAAGTTCACGTTGAGATAATACACAGGCTTCTCAGAGCCAGTGTCTCATGGCCTGAGTCCTGACTTTCACTGTGAAACCTGTTTTAAAATACTGCACTTGGTGTAGCCTCTTGTGTAGAGGGCAGAGTGGCTGGGTGTGGCTCTGTGATGCATTCCAGGGTGACCAAGTGGGCCTCAGCAGGGATGGTGTCTAGACAAGAGTTTCTGCTGAATTTTATCATCCTATGAAGTATTTCATGAGGAAACTCACAACGTGTCCAATCCCGCAAAGATGCTAGAGAAATGCTGTATTCGTTTAGGTTGACTGTAATGAATAACAACTTACCTTTGATTACCAATTAAATGTGTGTATGTGTTGTCGCTGCTAGGTGGGGTTTTTTTTTTGTTTTTATTTATTTTTTTTTTAGACCAAATTGGGAATAAAAATATCTGATCCCTGAAGAATCACTCCTGATTTGATTTTATCCAGTGTTGCTAATTGGCTTTCGTATGTGACTCTTCTGTAAGGAGTTCAGTACATCTCTTCTGCAACCCATGCATATCTTATTTATCCCCAAGCTTCTAAGGTCAATATAGGATCCTACTTTTTTCAAGTGCTATTGATTAGTTGCCTGTTTAGGCTTATGCTATATGAATTACAATTTTAAAAATGTAATCAAAATATAATATTGAACATAATTTGGGGCATTATGGCATAAATATTTACTAAGACAATGTTTGCATTTCGTTTTTTTTTGGGGGGGGACAGAGTCTCGCTCTGTCGCCAGGCTGGAGTGCAGTGGCGCGATCCCAGCTCAGTGCAATTTCCGTTTTCCGGTTTCAAGCAGTTCTCCTGCCTCAGTCTCCTGAGTAGCTGGGACTACAGATGTGTGCCACCACGCCTGGCTAATTTTTTGTACTTTTTAGTAGAGACGGGGTTTCACCATGTTGGCCAGGATGGTCTCGACCTCTTGACCTCGTGATCCACCCGCCTCGGCCTCCCAAAGTGCTGGGATTACAGGCGTGAGCCACCGCACCCGGCCTGCATTTCATAATCTATAATACGTATTGATTTTAGTATCACTTGTACAGCTTGATTCTCACTCATTAGCACAGATTTCTAAAAGACACTTGATGGAATGTTGAGGCATGAATAAACACTTTATTCCTTTGGGATAAAGAAGATGACACCCGCAAGCTAAGAAGGTGACAATGCATGTCGCCATCGCCTGAAGAGCCCTCTTTTCACAGGGAAGCAGTAAATAGCAGAGGTTGTCCACGTGGATTCCCAAGTCAGATATGGATTCAAATCCCAGCTCCGCTGCTTGCTAAGAGACCGTGGACTGTGGACTCTTTAGGCCTCAGGGTTTTGTTTGTTTGTTGTCTGATTTCCATTTCTAAAACCAGAAAATGATAGGATCTTTTCCATAAGATGGCGGTGGTGAGTAAATGTAATTATACGTCTAAAGCTTTAAGCAGGAAAGCTTGGCACACATCTAAGTAAGTGCTTGATACATGTAAATTCTTACCACTGTTAGTATCATTTAGATTTACATTGCTGAATTAGTTGCAAATAATGACCTCATCATGTGAGGAATCCCTGTTCTCAAAAGGGGTTATGATCATTAGAATGCTGACTGTTTTCAAAACAGCTAATTGACCATTTTATTCAGAAGCACCATCTGCTACTCATTAGGGTCTAGGTTTTTGTCAGCGCAGGAGTGCTCACATATGAGTTGATAAACCTATTTCATTCTTGGTTATTGAATCCTCAGTGTCTGGGATTGACTGACTATCAAGGATCTGCATCTCTGAAAGTATTCTTCAGCAGTGAGTTTTTAGTTAGCTTCTTTGGTTACAGTTCTGGATAATTAACACTAAAATGAGACTTCTTAGAAGGCTTTGGCTCAGATACTTGAGAGAAGTGAGTGTTGAACAAGGTTCAGGAAGAGAAGAGCTGGGAGACTCCAGTGTCTGGATTTCATGTGCCTTTTCTCCAAGCACGTCTATTGAGGGTCTTGGCCTAATCCCTTAGGTGTCTTCAATCTAATCTTTACCTCTCAGAAGAATAGAACTTGATGGACCTTGCTTGAACAAAATGCCTTCACCACTAACTCAGTCAGCTACAGGGATGGGTCAAGGACCTGGTGGGTTTACAGAGAAGGCTCCTGGTCAAATCTTTGTGAATGAAGCAACCATTCCAACGTTCGATAACACGATAAATGCTGGCCAATGATGTCATTATCATCCATCCTGTGACTCCCATACATCAGTGATCTTATTAGATTTCCTAGGAATGAGTTGTTTTTAAAGTTCTTCAGAGTTCATTTGTATGCTCAGTCCTTATAAAGAACTATCCTCATCCTACAAAGACCGGTGTTTTTTCTTCCTTGTATATCTTGAAATTTTTTTTCCAATTGCAGCCCTGCAAACATGTTTCCAATAATGTTAGAATTTGCTCAAAAGATTACAAAAGACAGTAACCTGTATTGTAATACTGGGTCAAAGAGACCATACCAAGAGCCAACCATGCTAAACCTACAGAATTTGTAAAATGCCTAACTGTAAAATACTGAATTGCAATGTTAAGACAAGTTCCATAGCGTGACAGGGTCTATGTGGTACTTATTATTTTACACACATTTTCCCACATGTAGCATAACTTTCTGCTAATTAAATATAATTGTTTTAAATTAGCTGATGTGTGTTTTATGTGATATAGCTTTATATCCTAAGCCAGAATAAAAATATTCTGAGAATGACAGTCTTTCTTCTCTATTTCATAACTTGTCCTGCATAATTTTGTTTTTAAGTTAGATTTTTATATTCAACTGGTGAAACAAATTAAAGTGAAAAAGGAACACTAGGAAAACAAAATGGGTGAGGTGGCTTCAGGCCAATTTATCTTAACAAGCAAACACTCTACCTTTTCTTTTAAAAGTTTTTAAAAACAGTGACATGCAGGCTCTTTCATTTCTGTCTACAATTCACCAATTTATACTAAACTATTTATACTTTTGAGAACAACAAAAATACCCGACCAAAACCACCAAAGAGAGACATTTTAAAAGACATCAAAGAACTCTCCAGGTTTCCAGAGCTGGAAAGATCAAGAAAAAGAGAATGCAAATTCATTAAGGTGAGCCTAGAATTTTATGCTTTTTTTTTTTCTTCTAAGGCACTTAATAGATTTATAAGTGGTGCAGGCCAGTGAGGCTGAATGGAATGTATAAATAAATATAGTATATAAAATGTAGAGTGGGTGAGCAGAGATTTTAGTCATGTCATAGTGATGGGAAAAAAAAACAAAAAACTGAGGTTATGGTTGCCATGGTAGGAATGAATTGAGGGGCCAACACAACATGGAGAAGGGAGATCAGGTAAATAAGCCCAATGTTCAGAGCTAATTAACCTCTCAACAAATTTACTTGTTTGTCAACAAAGTTATATATGAGGGCAGAAGAACTAAGCACAGAGCAGTAGCTAAAAACTTAAATTTCTAATAAAGTTTTCACAAGTCTTATAGTGCTGGGGTGTGAAACTGAAGTGTAGGGTTCACCTAAGAGAAGGATCCTATTAAACAATTCATAATTCCATTGGGAACTCTAAAGCCGGTTATCCTAAAAAGATGAGAAAGCTAGCAATATCTCAGAAATACAAAGACTGAAACCCAGTCTCACATCCATCCATATTCCAGACTAGACAAAATTGATAAGCTCCTACACCAGCTATCTTCTAGTAATATAAAATCTTTTATTCAGATTCATCCGGATGCTATAATTTCTATTTTATTATTCAAACACCAGACACAAAAAGAAATAGGACACAAAAGTGGAGGCAGCTCAGTGAAAAAGATGACAAGAAAGAGAATGCCCACAAATAAATTTCACAAATAAATTTCTAAGTTTCTGAACTTATAAAAGCTCAGATAAAATTTCTAGGACCTGGTTTTTGTGATTTTAGGTCTTATATTTAAGTCTTTAATCCATCTTGACTTAATTTTTGTGGAAAGTGTAAGGAAGGGGCCCAGTTTCAGTTTTTCTGTATAAGGCTAGTCAGTTGTCCCAACACCATTTATTAAATAGGGAATCCTTTCCCCATTGCTTGTTTTTGTCAGGTTTGTCAAAGATCAGATGGTTATAGATGTGCAGTGTTATTTCTGAGGCCTCTGTTCTGTTCCATTGCTCTATATATGAGTTCATGTCCTTTGCAGGGACATGGATGAAGCTGGAAATCATCGTTCGCAGCAAACTAACACAGAAAACCAAGCACCACATGTTCTCACTCATAAGTGGGAGTTGAACAATGAGAACACATGGACACAGAGAGGGGAACATGTCACACTGGGGCCTGGTGGGAATGTGGGCTAACGGAGGGATAGCATTAGGAGAAATACCTAAGGGAAATGACGTGTTGATGGGTGCAGGAAACCACCATGACACCTGTATACCTATATGACAAACCTGCACATTCTGCACATGTATCCCAGAACTTAAAGTAAAATTTAAAAAATTTTAGAACTAAAATTAAATTTTAGAACTAAAAATATAAGTGAATTAAAAACATAGTGATTATATTTAAAAGCACATTGACACAGTTAAAGAGAGTTCTAGTGATTTTAAAACTATATTGATAGCAAATATTTAGATTTCAGAATAAAAAAATAAAAAGAATGTGAGACACACAGCAGCTGAAGAGGCATGTAGGAGAGTGCTGTGGTTACGCCTATGTTACAAACATCTCCCAAACTTAGTGACTTAATAAAACCATATTATTATTAAACATTTCTCATGAATGAGTAATTTGAACAAAGACACTGTACGATCAATCACTGAAGCTCCATAATGTCTGGGGTGTCATCTAGGATGACACAAACTACTAGATGCAGAAATATCAAAGGTGGAGTATTTTATATGTCTGATGCCTTTGTTTTCCCTGAAAGAGCTCTCTCCAGCAAAGAATTCTTCTGTGGAATTCTGTGATGACAGCCCAAATAGGAGTATTCCAAGAGTGTGTATTTTAACAAAGATAATAGTGTCCTTACAATATCATTTAGGGGCCGTCAGAACATCATTTCCACCATATTCTACCATTGGAGCTTTAATAATGTCAACTGCAATTCAAGAGAAGATAAAATAAACTTCAACTTTCAAGTAAAGGAGTAACAAAGAATGTGCAGGTGTTTTCATCCTCCATTGACACGGGGAAAAAAAAAATCTATCAAGGATTTCCAGTTTCAGCTGCTACCTATAATGAGTTCAGAAATCATTATTTATAGACTTACAATTAAATAAATAAACAAACAAACAAATAAATAAATAAATTGGGTATATGTAAACTCCACAACTTCTCTTGGACTCATCAGATAATTGAGGTCACAGACCAAACTGACATATCTAAATCTCAAGGGACAAGCAAATCCAGAAAGACAACACAAGTGAGATCTTTTTATGTGGAGCAGAAGTCACAGAAATATAAACTTGAGAAGAAAGTCAGGGGCATTACATTATTCAACTTCAACTATACCACAAGTCTACAGTAAATAAAACAGCATGGCACTGGTACAAAAACACACATAGACCAATAGAACAAAATACAGAACTGAGAAATAAAGCCACATACCTACAACCATGTGTTCTTTGACAAAGATGATGAAAATAAGCAATGGAGACAGGACTCCTTGCTTAATAAATGGTGTTGTGATAACTGGCTACTCATATGCCAAAGAATAATACTGAACCCCTGCCTCTCACCATGTACAAAAATAATTCAGGATGGATTAAAAATTTAGATGTAAGACCTCAAACTATAAAAATCCTAGAAGAAATAGCATTCTGAACATCAGCGCTGGCAAAGCATTTATGACTAAGTCCTCAAAAGCAATTTCAATAGAAACAAAAATTGATAAGTGGGACCTAATTAAACTGAAGAGTTTCTGTGCAGCAAAAGAAACTATTAACATAGTAAACAGACAACCCACTGAATGAGAGAAAATTTTCACAAACTATTAATCCAATTAAAATCTTATATCCAGAATGTATAAGAAACTTAAGTCAACAAAAGACATGCAGATGGTCACAAAGCGTATTGCTCAATATCACTAACTATCAGAAAAATGCAAATCAAAACCACGATAAGATATCATCTCATTCCAGTCAGAATGGTAATTATTAAAAAGACAAAACAAAACAAACAAAACCAACAACAACAAAAAAAGGATGCTGCTGAGGTTGCAGAGAAAAGGGAATGCTTATACAGTTTGTTGGGATGTAAATTAGTTCAACCACTGTAGAAGGCAGTTTGGAGATTTCTTAAAGAATTGAAAAGAGAACTACCATTTGACGCATCCATCACATTACTGGGTATATACACAAGGGAAAACAAATAATTCTACAAAATTCTGCAGTATTAGCAGCATGCATATATGTTCATCACAGGACTGTTCACAGTAGCAAGGACATGGAATCAGCCTACATGCACATCAATGGTAGATTGTATTAAAAAAAAAAAAGTGGTAAGGGAGGGACGGTGGGGGGTGGGGAGTTGGGGAGAGATAGCAAGGGGAGAGATGCCAAATGTAGGTGATGGGAAGGAAGGCAGCAAATCACACTGCCACGTGTGTACCTATGCAACAATCTTGCATGTTCTTCACATGTACCCCAAAACCTTAAATGCAATAAAATAAATAAATGGGGAAAAAAAAAGAAATCTGAACAACCAAAGGAATGTTCTAAAGGTTGAATGAAATGGTATATATAGAACATATAAAACAGTGCCTGGTTCATGGTAATACTTAAGAAAGGTTAGATATTGTTATTAATTTTTATTTTAAATTTTTCCATGTCTTTAGATCTCACTTGGAATAATGTCAGTTAAGGAGGGTCTACCTTTCAAAGGGTAGCTTTGATAATAAAGCTGTCACCTTATTTGCTAAAAAAACAAAAAAAAGTGGTATATACACACCATGGAATACTACACAGCCATAAAAAAGAACAAAATCATGTCCTTTACAGTAATGTGGGTTCAGCCTCAGGTATCATCCTAAGCAAATTAATGCAGGGACAGAAAACCAAATACCGCACGTTCTCACTTATAACTGGGAGCTAAATATTAGGTGATCATGGACATAAAGATGGCAACAATAGACACTGGGGACTACTAGAAGTGGAAAGCGAGACTAAAAAAAGGGGTGAAAAACTACCTGTTGGGCACCATGCTTGCTAGCTGGGTGACAATATCATTTATAAACCAAAACTGAGTGTCACACAATATACCCATGTAACAAATGTGTACATGTACCCCTGAATCTAAAATAAAAGTTAAAATTATTAAAAACAATGCAACTCCACAATAAGAAAAAAATATATAATCCCCAAACTGCCCAGTCAAACAATGGCAAAAGTCCTGAACAGGCACTTTACCAAAGAAGAAATAACAAATGCAATGCAATTATATACTATTAATGTGAGTCTTGCATTGCTAGTGGGAAGAAAAAATAGTACTGCCAATTTTGGGGAAAATTTGTCAGATTCTCAAAAAAGTGGAACATAATGTTATTATTACAATCTAGCGAACATGGTCCTGAGTATTTATCCAATTGACTTAAAAATGCATTTTTGGTCAGGCTCAGTGCCTCATGCCTCAGCACTTTGGGAAGCTGAGACAGGTGGATTGTCTGAGTTCAGGAGTTCAAGACCAACCTGGGCAACAGGGAAAAGCCCTATGTCTACAAGAAATACAAAAATTAACTGGGCATGGTGGTGCATGCTGATAGTCTCAGCTATTCGGAGGCTGAAGTGGAAGAATTGCTTATGCCTTAGAGGTTGAGTTTGTAGTGAGCTGAGATCATGCCACTGCACTCCAGCCTGAGCAACAGAGCAAGACCCAGCCAAAAAAAAGTATGTCCACACAAAATTCACACATGCATATTTAATAGATTTATTCATAGTCAACAAACACTGGAAGTAATAAAGATATTGTTTTATAAATGATTAAACAAACCTTTACATCCATACAACAACATATTGTGCACCAATGTAAAGGACTGAGCTGTTCAGAAACATAAAAATGTGAATGCGTCTTAAATGTATATTGCTAAGTGAAAAAGCCCAATCTGACATGGCTGCATGTTGTATGAGTCATGAAAAAAAAAGGAACTGTCACAGCATAGAGGAGCCTAAGAAGTTATGACTACTAGATAGAATAAGGGATTCTGGATGAGATCCTGAAACAGAAAAAGGACATTAAAGAAAAACGAAGAAACCAAAATTAACCTGAAATAAGTATGGATTTTAATTAATGATTGTATTAGTCCATTCTCATGCTGCCAATGAAGACATACCCGAGACTGGGTAATTTATAAAGGAAAGAGATTTAATTGACTCACAGTTCCTGTGGGCTGAGGAGGCCTCAGGAAACTTACAATCATGGTGGAAGGGGAAGTAAACATGTCTTTCTTCACATGGTGTCAGGAAGGAGGAGTGCAGTGTGAAGCTCCTTATAAAATCATATCTCGAGAGTACTCACTATCACAAAAACAGGATAGAGAAAACTGCCTCCGTGATTCAATTATCTCCACCTGGTTCTTCCCATGACAAGTGGGCATTACAGGAACTACAATGCAAGATGAGATTTAGATGGAGACACAGTCAAACCATATCAATTATAATGTATTAATATTGATTCATTAGTTGTGACAAATGTTCTGTATTAATGTAAGATGCTAACACTAAATGAAACTCAGTGTGGGGTATATGAAAACTCTCCCTATTATCTTTATAATTTTATATATCTAAAATTATTTTGTTTTATTTATTTTTTTAAAAAGCCTATCAAATTTGTATCTAGACTCTTAGAAGAAGAGAAAATAGAGTAGAAAAAAATTTGAAAAAAAATTATGGGTAAGAAATATCTAAACTTGATAAAGGAAATGTAGGCATAGGTTAAATAATTTCTATTAAACCAATGCAAGAGGAATATAAGGAAAATAAAACACCCAGACACACCACAGCTCTCCAGCCTGAGAGACATAGCAAGGCCCTGTCAAAAATAAACACACAGATACACACACACACACACACACACACACACACACACAAACACACACAGAGAGAAACACACACATACACCACAAAACCAAAATTAAGCCTGAAGAAAACCAAATTACATAGAGAGTAGAATGATACACACTGGAGACTTAGAAGGGTCAGGGAGTGGTGAGAGGGGACTGGATGATGAGAAATTATTTAATGGGTACAATGTGCATGATTCAGATGATGTACACACTAGAATCCCAGACTTCACCACTAGGTAAAACAGCCATGCAATAAAAAATTGCATTTGTACCCTTTAAACTTACAGAAATTTTAATAAAAGAGATAGCTGAAAGAAAATGCCTGTCGTCTTTGAATTCTATATCTAGAAATAACATACTAAAAAAGTTTAAAATGAAGGCAAAATAAGAATATTTATATAAAAACAAAGACTGAAAGAATTCAGTCCCACCAAATGTACATTGAAAACCATAGAACTTGTTAGTGTGCTAGGCTGTTCTTGCATTGCTATAAAGAATTATCTAAGGTTGGGGTACTTTATAAAGAAAAGAAGTTTAATTAAACCAATTGGCTCATGGTTCTGCAGACTTTACAGGAAGCAAGGTGTTGGCATCTGTTTCTGGTGAGGCCTCAAGGGAGCTTGCAATCATGGTAGAAGGGAACAGGGAGCCAGCAGTTCATATGGCAAGGTCAGGACGAAGAGAAAACAACCACTTCTCTCATCACCAAGGAGATGGTGCTATGCTACTCATGAGGGATTCATCCCCACGATCCCTACCCTGCTAACCAGGCCCACCTCCAACACTGGAGATTACATTTCAACATTAGATTTAAAGGGACAAGTATCCAAACCACATCAGTTAGTTTTAGGAATAGGAAAATCATTTCAGACAGATAAATAGAAACGAAGAAATGAATAATGAACACAGATTAAAAAATATCTGTGGTAAATCTAAGCTGCATAAATCAATCATAATAACAGTAACGCCTTGTGAGTTTCAAAATGTATGTAAAATTTAAAAATGTAAATCCGATAAATCAAAAGACAGAATAAATGGATTGAATTAAAATGTCTTAAATTGTTAACACTTTCCAGGTTATGGTGAAAGTATTAATTTATATTTAATGATTATGAATTATGAATCAAAGATGCATGTCATAGTCTCCAGCGGAACTGAATAATACAAATATAACATGCACAGGGGATGCTAAATGAAAATAATCTGTTAATGCAAGGAATCAAGAGGAGAGAAAAATGAATGTAACAAAGAGAAAACAAGACTGAACGCAAATGTATCACTAAAATCATCACATGTAAACTAACCAACATCCAAGAAAAACTCCAGCTTTGTCAAACAAGATAAAAACATACAACTAAACCACATGATGCTAACACTATAGGGATCTTAAATATAAAGATGTTTCTTCATATTTAAGATGTGGAAGAATAAAAGTAAAAGTCCAGAGAAATGTTGTTCAAACAAGAAACAAAAGCAGGCTGGCATTCTCACAACAGGTTTTATGGCAAAAAGTACTTCAAATTATACAATGATATTATGAGAAAGGAGCCTAAATAGCATATACAAGTGGAAAGCCAAATTTTGACAGAACCAAAGGAAGAAATATAAAGAGTAGACGGTCACAGTGGGAGATTTTAACAAACCTCTCTTAACTGATAGAGCTCTGGCATAAAATGTGCAGGAATTAGGAGTTTTTCACAGCAGAAATACAGGCTTGATCCAAATGGCACATTTAGAACGCAGCAGCCAACAACCACAGAACATGGCGTACGCATCCCAACTGACCACAATCGGCACCACCCAGCCAATTGTAAGCCATTCAAAGAATTGAAATGGTAGAGTATCTTCTCTTCTCACTGTGGAATAAAACTAGGGCGATGATGATGATGGTAACTGCAATATCCCCAAATGGACAGACTTAAAGAAATCGTCTTCTAAATAGAGCATGTCAATGAGATCATGCTGTAAACTACAAACTACTTTGATCTGAGTGATTATTAAAATATTGTATGTCAAAAGACAGCTAGGTCAGGCACGATGGCTCACGCCTGTAATCCCAGCACTTTGGGAGGCTGAGGCGGAAGGATCACTTGAGGTCAGGAGTTCAATACCAGCCTGGCCAAGATGATGAAATCCTGTCTCTACTAAAAATACAAAAATTAGCTGGGAATAGTAGTGCATGCCAATAATGCCAGCTACTAGGGAGGCTGAGGCTGGAGAATCACTTAAACTTGGAGGCGGAGGTTGCAGTGAGCAGAGATTGTGCCACTGCATTCCAGCCTGGGCAACAGAGACTCTGTTAAAAAAAAAAAAAAAAAAAGGCAGCCTAAGCCATATTGAAAGACAAGTTATAGCAATAAATGCACATATTAGAACAGAACTGCCCTGGACTTGGGGACTCAGGGTGACCTCCCTTTCTGCAGTGGCAGAGTAGTGGGAACTTCAGACCACCCCAGCTTCTTTCCTGGCCAGTGAAAGGCTTCTGGCCTCCTAGACACACAGCATGGGCCTCTCACCTCTGCCCAGAGACCCAGCAGCCAGGCGGGGCTCAACCTGCTGGGGGCATGGGGTGGGGTGAAGGAGGGAGGAGGACAGGATGCGTGTGTTAAGGAACAGAAAGGAATTGTGACTTTGGAGCCAGCTCTCAGGTCTCTCCTGCCTCCCTCCCTGGGTTCTGAAGTGTGGTGGGCCTCAAGCCACAATTCCCTCAGTCCAGCAGAAACCTGGTCCAGTGGCAGACTTACTCCAGCCCCTTAGGCTGTCCCTCCTCCCACACCTGCTGGTTCCTTACTCACTGCTGAGACCTCTGCGCAAAATAGTGAGAAAGGTCAAACTTTGGCATCTACACCCTGGAGCTCTGAGACTTGAAATGAGAATTGTAATTCTCCCAGCAATGATCTCACCTAGGACCCTTTTCTCTTATTTATTTACTTATTTATTTTTGAGATAGGGTCTCCCAGTGTTGCCCAGGCTGGAATGCAGTGGCACAATCGTAGCTCACTGCAGCCCCAATCTCCTGGGCTCAAGCAATCCTGCTGACTCAGCCTTCTAAGTAGCTAGGACCACAGGCCCATTTCACCACATCCAGCTGTAAATACACATATATGTGTGTATATATATATATATGTGTGTGTGTGTGTGTGTGTGTGTGTGTGTGTGTGTGTGTGTATACAGAGAAAGAGAGAGAGAGAGACAGAGAGGGGGAGAGAGAGAGATGGGGTCTTGCTATATTGCCCAGCCTGGTCTCAAATCCCCTGCTACAAGCAATCCTCCTATCTTGACCTCCCAAAATACTAGGATTACAGATACAAGCCATCTCAACCGACCCCCTTCCTCTTAAATTGCCCTCACTGCCCTGCCCTGGAAGCCACAGCCTCTTGGCCACACATTCATTTCACAGATATTTGCCAGATATCAACTCAGGTGAGGCCCTGGGCTAAGAAATTAGGAAAATGGCAGCCCCCCCTTTCTCTGCATGATGACCTTCAGAAGAAGGGCTTAGAAGTGTGGCCATTTGCAATCCATAGTGAGATGGGGAAGAGGAGAAGGAGAGAAAAAAAGAGTTTCCAAGGGGTAGGGGGCTCAGTGACCCAGGAGGGGCACCCAGGAGAGGCAAAAGCCTGCACAGAGGAGGTGGCAACAGACACTCCCAGGCTCAGGTCAGAAGTCACCCACCTGCGCACGTAACATGGGTGTCTTGCTTTGCTTAATGACTCACTAAAGTTGACTAAAACAAGCCATGGAGAAAACACGTAGAGGGTCTTTTCTTGACGAATAGTAGATTAATCAAGCTCCGGGCCACACAAAACATGTCTTCTATGCATTTTATCTAGTTTTCAGAGCGGGCATGAGACATTTCTTTTAAACATCATTTTGTTCGTCGAAAATTTTTAAGCTTCCCCAGATACCTGGAGCTGGAAACCCTCACGCATGCATTGATTTGGGAGCTTCGTGCCTGGTCCTCTTTTTCCTTGGAAATGCTTATTTACCTCATCCCCAGCACAGCCGGCCCCAAGATAAACGAGATCATCTTTCCTCAAGTTCCTTGCAACAAGAAGGAGGGAGGAAAATCAATATGTGTGATCATCATTCTTCTCCATTCGCTGTAAATAGGTTGAGGAGGGTCATTATTCATCTCCACTGGCGAAAATCAGATTATAAATGCTGGGGAGGCTAAAAGCAAATTTCAAGACCAAAATATGCTCCTCACTCCACGACTGAAAGGTCTGCTGAGGGATTTTTAATCGCATATGGCAGTTTCGAGAGGCACGGCGTGACTCCAGCCTGGATCTGGGGTCTGTAGTTTCTGGGCTTTCATTCTTGTCTTTTGATCAGCTATTAAAATGATTGCATATCAACTTTCCTATACATAATTCATGCCTAGTATTAAATAGAGTATTATTATTATTATAATTATTAAAGGGAAGCATGGAATTATATACGGAAAGGCATATTTTCTTGGTACACATTTGCCGCCAGCCAAAACACGCAAAGAGCCCCTGCAGATAGGTTTGAAATTGTCCAGCTCCCAATGTTCTCAACCCAGTGTCTAGAAATGATTGAATCCCACGCATCTTTGTGAGGAAAGACAAAGCAAGCAACATTTAACTGAGCCTGAACATGAGGCTAAAGAATTAATGCTATGTGACGTGACAGGTGGTTTGGCAGAAGCACCAGAAACACGTGGACTCTGTTTACACCAGCACTGTGGTGGAGCAACTTCTAGTCGCAGCCCAAGTGCCTGGTGTATCCATGGTGACACACGCAGGTGAATGCAGCGTGGGCCATATGGCATCCACGGTACACCCAAGTCCGTGTCAGTGTGTCGGTACGTGCTGCCATTTGAAAAGTTTGCAGCCTTGTCCGGGAAGACAAGCAAGGCACAGCCACATAGAAAGTGTGGGGCCGTGGGCTATTCTTTTTATAAAGGGTGATGCTTTGTACCATACTCTCCTTACATTTACTCACTCCCCCCCGGGCACACACTCCCATGCTCACACTCCTACTTGAGCTACTTAAACCAGACATAATGTACGGTGTCTTCATCATGATCTGTATTTAAATCACAGTGATATATTACCAAGATTCGGGGTCTGCATTCCTCTTGCTGTGGTGAGGGAGAATCTTGATTAGGGACAAGGCGGTATTTTCCATCTTTGCATTCTTATTGTCAAAGCAGAGCGCACAAGTGACTGACAGCACTTTGAAGGTAAAAGGAGACTGTATGTCTTGGCTATGTCACAGAACTCAGTCCTTCCATCAGGGAAATGTTAAACTCTCTCTGGCTTACTTCTAAAACTTCTGTTATGTTTTAAGTGCCTTATTTGGAAATAAACAAATAAAAGTTTCCCTAGCTTTTTTCTCCTACTATTTCCCTGCCCAAATTGTTTTTTTTTTTTTTTAAAGACAATTATGCCAGAACTGTCTTATGATGCTGGGTTTCCCAGAGAGGAATTCAGTAAGAGAGGAATTACCCTTGGGCTCTATCTGTAGGTTTTTCCTCCCTTCCCACCTTCTCTCCTCCCTTCCGTTCTTTCCTCTTCCCTCCTTCTCTCCCCTCCCCTCTCCTCCCCTTCCCTTCCCTTCCCTCCTCCTTCCTCATGAGCCTACTGTGAACCTGGCCCCTTCCTAGTGCCTGGGGAAGCAGTGTTGAAAGTGACAGCTTAGAATCCTGCTCTCATGTAGCTTAGAGCCGAATACAGTGATTTAGTCAATAAAACAAGTAAACAAACTATTTCAGACTGTGATAATGCCGGGGTGAAAGGGTAAAAACAAGCAATTTGATGGAGAGAGACTAGAATGGGGGTGGCTGGGCTATCTTATTATGGTGAACAGAGAAGGCTTCTCCTAGGAAGTGACACAGGAATCCCTCTTCTAAAGGGAAAGGATGAAGAAAGAGCTCAGTCATATACAGAGAGTTCAGGTAGAAGCAGTGGCAAGTTCAAAGGTCGTAAGGTGGGATGTGATTACTTACTACTTGCCAATTATCAAAAAGCTATTTATTGATAAGATAATATTGAGAAAAACCAAATCATAAGCCCAGGCAATAGGGGTATATTGGTTTGTTTATATATCTTCTCTAACAAACTTTAACTTCACTTTCATAGGAATATAGAAATATTATTTTGAACTGTATTATGGCTTTATATGCTGTGCTGAAACAGCTTAGACTCTTGTTTTAAATCATTTTTCTTCCAAAAACAACCTACACACAAACTATTTGCTCTGTTGGAACGGAACAGATCTGAAATTAGTCACTCATGATAGGTATGAGTCACTTATAAACCTATTTTTTTTCCTATTTGTATCTGAGATAATCAGATGAAAATCAACCGCAGCATTATCCAGGCAATCCTATAAATTAAGAAGATATTAACACCATTGTTCTTTCCCTAGTGATGGTGGTTCTCACCTTTGTTACTATTTATGCATATTTTCATTGTTTCAAAAGCTGATGTCATTTCTTCCAGTCAAATGCCTTCATTTTTTCCACCAAGCTGCTAATATGTTTGGCTTTTAAATCAAACTAAGCCTGGTTTTTGTCTGGACAATTGAATTGTATAACTTGCGCCTTGCAATAAAACAAGCTCTGTCAGAAAAGGGAAGCTACAGAAATGCAGGCAAAGATGTACCTAGTATTAGGAATTGCTGAGTACAGTGGGAACAAAGGAGAATGAAAGGCTGGCATGCTAACTTAGAAGAAAAATTAAATCCACCCATGGTATGTTAATAGCTCTAAAACAAGCTTCCAGCCAGGCACAGTGGCTCAAGCCTGTAATGCCAGAACTTTGGGAGGTGGAGGTGGGCAGATCACTTGAAGTCAGGAATTCGAGACCAGCCTGGCCAACATGGTGAAACTCTATCTCTACTAAACACACACACACACACACACACACACACAATGGTGGTGTGCCTTGGTAGTCCCAGCTACTTGGGAAGCTAAGGCACGAAAATCACTTGACCCTAAAAGACAGAAGTTGCAGTGAGCCAAGGTAATTCCACTCCACTCCAGCCTGGGTGACAGACGCAGACTCCGTCACAAAAATAAAATAAAGTAGAATAGAGTAGAATAGAATAGAATAGAATAGAATAAAACAGGCTTCCATAATTGGAGAATTTGAATGCTTAATGCACAGTTGATAATAATAAAGAATTATTATTATATCTGTAGAGTATTTTTGGTTCTTAAGAAATACATTTTTAAAAGAGATATCCATTAAATATCTGTGGATCATATGGATAACCACAAACAAATTAGAAAGGATTTTCAAAGCTTGCAAAACCCTTAGGGCCAAATTTTGTTTTCAAGAATTTATTTTCCCTTCAGATGAGAACAGTGACCTGACAATGATTATATTTGGCGCCCAATTTATCAGTGTCACAACTTCACAGGAAGTGTGTGTAGTCTTTAACCTTTTAATGTCTCTTCCTCAGGAGTGTGCCAATATTTAGTTTTCAGTGTTGCTTTTGAATGTGCAGCCAGCAACCCCTTCACAGCTAGTTCAAATCCCCATGCGTAAGAGAGAATTTTCAAAGGAAGTTTTGGCCCTAGTGAGACATTCTTAAAGAAAAATTTTTTGCATGTACTAATTAAATCTATGTAATTACAAGGTATTGTGTCATGTTAAAACTTTAGCACCAAATATGTAATTTACGTGCAGTTATGATAGAGCAGCTCATTATAGGTCCAATTTTCATCCCCGTCATTAGCCAGGCTTGTTTGTTTCCCTGATAAAAGAGAACTCTGTCTTTGAGTCAGGGGCAGCCTCATCAAAAGAAAGATGCTTGAGGGGGTAGACCGAGGAATAGAACTGGGCTTGGAATAGTCCTGATGACAAGATATCCATACACAGTTATACTGCAGGGGAGTTTTTATACCACATACAAAGAGGCAGGAAGCGTAAGACCATGAGGGTAAAACCTGCATTGGATTCATTGTTTGGATGTCAGCCATCCTTAATAAATAAATTAAAGCTTCCCTCACCAAAATCAAAACAACAAAATGTGAAAACGTAAGAAATATGCAGTCATATTTCATATCCTTTACAGAAATGTGGGATCAGGAGAGCTCTGTTCAATAAGAAATTTAAGTTATTTACACTTGGAATCATCAGATTTTTTTGCTCCATTGTACCAAATTCAATTCATATACCCCTCCTGTGGATATATGTTTTTATATCCAATAAAATTATCTCTGGTCTCTATTTTGTCTTAAGCAGCATCTCCCAAAGGATAGGGGGAGCTTTTCTTTGTCTCTACAGTTTTTCCTGATGGACCATGAAATAGAAGCTTCCAGGCTTCAGGAATGTTGGGATGCCCCCCGCCACCACCACCATCACCATACACATGCACAAATGCTTGCACATTCTTGTGGAAGGGCAAAGGGTGTGTCCAATTAAAGATATGGTGGGATGCTGAATATCCTTTTGGTTACCTCTCTCTGTTGAGTGTGGTTAATATGTGAAATGCCTTTGGGAGGCTGAGGTGGGAGGATCATCTGAGGTGAGGAGTTCGAGACCAGCCTGGCCAACATTTTGTATTTTAGTCTTTACTAAAAATACAAAAAGTAGCTGAGAGTAGTGGCAGGCACCTCTAATCCCAGCTACTCAGGAGGCTGAGGCAGGGAGAATCACTTGAACCTGGGAGGCAGAGGTTGCAGTGAGCCGAGATTGTGCCATTGCACTCCAGACTGGGAGACAGAATGAGACTCCATCTCAAAAATTTATATATATACAAAAATTAGCCAGGCCTGGTGGCAGTTGCCTATAATCCCAGCTACTTGGGAGGCTGAGGCAGGGAGAATTACTTGAACCTGGGAGGCAGAGATTGCAGTGAGCCGAGATTGTGCCATTGCACTCCAGACTAGGCCACAGAGTAAGACTCCATCTCAAAAAAAAAAAGTGAAATGCTTCGTCAGAGGACAACTCGTTGTTGAGTGTTCTGAGCTCTCTGCACCTGGCTGGGAGCAGGTAGCCTTTATTCTCCATCCAGATGCATGATGAGCCCAAGAATCTAGCCTTGCAGTGTGGAGTCCAGTCATCCCTCAGTATGCACAAAGGGCTTGATTCCAGGACCCCCAAGTAACCCAAAATCTGTGCACACTCAAGTCCTGTAGTTGATCCTGCAGAACACACATATGTGAAAAATTATCCCTCCATGTACGTGGATTTCAGATCCCACAAATACTGTGTTTTCTACCTATGCTTGGCTGAAAAAAAAATCTGCACATAAGTAGACCTTAGCAATTCCAACCCATGTTGTTCAAGGGTCAACTGTACTAAGAAACCAATTTTACCTCTGATACAACCAACCTAGCATTTGCAGCTATGAAGATAATGTTTTTGATAAGTATTTAACCTTATTTAAAAAAAATACTTCTATTGGTTTCAAACATGGAGGGTAGTCCAGTGAGGTTAATCACCACTTTCCAATAAATATTTGTATTACAATAAGGATTGACTCGAGGATATAAAAGCATCATCGAGCCATGTATCCTTATTGAGGTATTGCATCTTGCTGGAACACAGTGATCCTGACTTGGTCTTCTTTCTATTCAAATCACAAGTAAAGGATATAATGTAATTTTGCTTAAAAAAGAGAGAATTTCTTTTTTCTCCCATATCAAAGTCCAAAAGTGAGAAGCCTAGGGCTGAAGTCCCCAGAATCTAGGTTCTTTTCAGCTTGTACTCAGCTGTGTGGGGACTCCATTTCCAAGACTTCCTCACAAGTGGTGGTATCAGCTCCATCAATCATCTTGAAGTATAGAATTCAAGAAGGAGGAAGAGACAAGGTACACAGGTGGGTCAATGACATGTTGCTTTGTCATAGAAGCTGCCATAGGACTCTTCTACTTATATTCCACTGTCTGAAACCTGGTCACCAGGGAAGATTTAGTTGTAATGGAAGTTGGATACTATGCCTTTTGATGTTACTATAGTTGACACACAGCTATCAAGTTAAAATCAGAAGTTCCGGTGCGAGGAGGCACGGATATCAGGGATAACTAATAGTCTCTCCCAGAGGAACTGTGGTTGTCTGTGAAGGACAAAGGCTAGCACATGTTTCCAGCCCTGGGTAAAAGGATAGCAAGGTGTCATCTCACCTGGAGCGGTGCTGGTGCATCATGGGAAACTCCTGCCATCACCGAGACTATGGCTGAGGCACCATGTGCTGGGATACAGGGCGGAAAGTACACGTAAATGGGAGCAAGCGTCTTGGAGGATCAGTGGCGGGGAATGTATCTGTCCTCAGCCTGATTCCCTGCCTCTGAAAATATGGAGATGGAAGATAAAAATGGGATTAGAATGTTTGCACTGCCTACATGGAAGAGCTACAATACGATCACAGGAGCTAACGTATAGAAAGTAGATAGCATGCCATCAAAAATGATGAGTTTGTGTCCTTTGCAGGGACATGGATGAACCTGGAAACCATCATTCTCAGCAAACTGACAGAAGAGCAGAAGATCAAACACCGCATGTTCTCACTCATAGGTGGGTGTTGAACAATGAGAACACATGGACACAGGTAGGGGAGCATTACACACTGGGGTCTGTTGGGGGGAAATAGGGGAGGGATGGTGGTGGGTAGGGAGTTGGGGAGAGATAGCAAGGGGAGAGATGCCAGATGTAGGTGATGGGGAGGAAGGCAGCAAATCACACTGCCACATGTGTACCTATGCAACAATCTTGCATGTTCTTCACATGTACCCCAAAACCTAAAATGCAGTAAAATAAATAACTGGGGGGAAAAAAGAAAGTAGATAGCATGCTTTCACATGCAGAAGGGCAGGCTTTTTATTTTCCTGCCATAATACTACTCCGTTCTTCATGAGTCTGCTGGGAGGAATTACTAAACTCATTAACTTCGGAGTGCACTGCCTGGCAAGGAGGGAGTCCTGGGGGAACAAGAGTCAGTATTTAAAAGAAAATTAGATAGACTCTTTTACTTCTACATTAAAAATCACCTTGGGAAAATGATGGGAAGCCATGTCTTCTTGATGGAAGAGACTATCTGATGGGTCATGAGGGATTAGGGCTACACTGAGAGAAGCATTTCAAGTCTGTTGTGTTAGCCTCTTCTTCCCTGCATTCTGCACACCTTCCCACAGGCTGGGCTACCAGGTGGCTCCTTCTGTGCCTGGTGTTTAAAAGCTTAGTTGATACTTTGTGATGAATTCATTACATGCACCTCATGCCACACTGTCTAGAATAGAAATCATTAATGAGAAGCCCCTTTGTTTCAAATTTAAATACTCTCAGAGCTCATTTTCATATAAAAGTTAATTATGAGATTCTTATGACCAGGGAGAATTTGTTTTCCTCTCACCATCTAGTCAAAAGCATGGACTCCATTTCCTAGTACTTATTTTTCTGAATGGTCATTTTTAAGAAAAAATTTAACCGCATTTCATCATTGGATCACAAAACCTGTTCAAATGGCAGAGCTTCGAAAAACCACAGAGCTCTATGCAGAAAAATGAAGGTATATTAGCAAAATATATCCAAGTAAGTGTTCTCTGTTATGCTGGAAACCAATAAACATTGAATTCTGATATGAATTACATTTAAAAAATAATACATTGTCATGTGTCACTTAATGATGGGGATGCTTTCTGAGAAATGCATCATTAGGCGATTTTGTCATTGTGCAAACATCACAGATGTACTTACACACGCTGTGCTAGCTAGCATAGCCTACTATATACCTAGGCTAGAGGACAGCCTATTGCTTCTAGGCTACAACCCTGGATAGCATGTTACTGTCCTGAATACTGTAAGCAATTGTAACACAATGGTGTTTATGTATCTAAGCATATCTAAACTTAGCAAAAGCACAATAGAAACAGTTCTATAATCCTATGGAAACACCATTATATATATGATTTGCCATTTACCAAAATGTAGATATACAGTACATGACTGTATAAGAAAAATTACATCTATTAACTTGAAGTTTTGTTTTTTTCTGTTTTATGAGCTATCTTATGTTTCAATATATGATAACAGCACCTATTTCAAAGTGTAATGTTGTGAGGAAGAAATAAAGTAATGTTAAAACATTACTTATTACAGTACCCAAACACAGAAGTTGTTCAATCCATGACATTGTTTGAGGAGACATCATATCATAATGAGGTTTCGGAAGTACTGGTCTAACAGTGAGGGTAGGTCTGTATGAAAGATTTGCTGCAGGCTGTTCAGGTAGTTTTCAGCACTCTGTGGAAGGCAGTGTTGCAGGCGTCTTGCTGTGTGGCCAGGGAGTGGCCCATCCCCGAGCTGGACAGCTGGCTGCAGGCAGCTTCAACACTGGCACACTGAGAAGCAGAAGAAGGAGCTGCTGAATCAAGGGCTGCCAAATCCCAGCACCTCTTTCCCAATGTCAGACCAGGTGAAGACCACAGCCAGGTGGGAGTCGCACCCACCAAGGACTTATGTTCACTTGCTGTTCAGGTGGAAAGATAGGACCAGTGTTTCCAAAACATCCAATGTTGGAGTAAATGCAGAAAGGTGGACATTATGTTTCATCACCAGGATTCTACATGGCAGAAGGTGATGAAAGGAATGTGTTGAACATTATGTGTGTCAAACAGCACATGCTTCCAGACTGCATTTGCCTGGATGAAGGTGGGTTTGTAATGTGGGGTCCGGAGAGAAAGGAGGGCTATATTTTTTCTCTCCTTTTTCAATAGAAAGCTTTTCTCTTTTAACTTAATCAGAATATTTCAAAAGCAGTGAAATCATATTGAGTTGAAGTTTCTGTTCTTGTCCACAAAGATGAAAGTGAAATGTTGAAAATGATTAAAATAAAGCACGTTTAAGAACAAGTCTGAGGCTGTGTGTTGTAGGACTTGGGAGCAATGATTTGCAGTGGTAAAATCCTCAGTTGTCCTGAGGCTTCCACTCAAATTTCCAGTTATATAACTAGCTTGCTTAAGTCTTATATATTTGTCTGTAAAAAGACAATATAATATCCAATTCTATTTATAAATCATTCTTCTCTTTTTTTAAAATTTGAGATGGAGTCTCACTCTGTTGCCCAGCCTGGAGTGAAGTGGTTCAATCTGAGCTCACTGCAACCTCTGCCTTCCAAGTTCAAGTAATTCTTCTGCCTCAACCTCTTGAGTAGCTGGGGTTATAGGCACCCACCACCATGACTGGCTAATTTTTTGTATTTTTGGTAGAGATGGGGATTCACCATGTTGGCCAGGCTGGTATTGAACTCCTGACCTCATGATCTGCCTGCCTCAGCCCCCCAAAGTGCTGGGATTATGGGCATGAGCCACCATGCTCAGCCTATAAGTCATTCTTAAAAAGACAAAATCATAGAGAGGGAGAATGGATTAGTGGTTGCCAGGGCTAGGAGTAGTGGTGTCAGGAGGGATGTGTGTTTATAAAGGGTCAGCACAAGGAATCCTTGTGAGGATGGAGCTGATCTGTGTCGGGACTGTGGCAGTGGAGAGACAACCCACACATGAAATAATATTACATAGAACTAAATGCACACACATAGACATACAGTTATAAACATGGGAACTCCGAATAAGATCAGATCATTTATGTGTCAATTTCCTGGTGGTGATGGTGTACTGCAATTTTATAAGCTGTTACCACCAGGAGAACCTGAGTTAAGAGTGGATGATGAGATCCTTCTATATTATTGCTTAACACTGAATGTAAATCTATAATTATGTCATGACACAAATTTCAATTTAAAAAAGATGATGATGCTCATACTTACTCAGTAGAGCCCGTATAGGGATGGATGGACAGTGCTAATTACATTTGTTTTACCTGGTGAGACAAGCCTGGTGTGTCCTGCAGAAGAACTGCCTCTCCTGCTGTTCAATTGCAGCTGTCCAAACCTTCAGCATAGCTTAAGAAATACCTTTATTTGAGAAACTGCCTTTTCTGGCAAGGCACAGTGGCTCACACATGCCTGTAATTTCAGCATTTTGAGAGGCCAAGGTGGGTGTATCACCTGAAGTCAGGAGTTTGAGACTAGCCTGGCCAACATGGTCAAACCTCGAATCTACAAAAAAAATACAAAAATTAGTCAGGCATGGTGATGTGTTCCCTGTAGTCCAAGCTACATGGTAGGCTGAGGCAGGAGAATCACTTGACGTCGGGAGGCAGAGTTTGCAGTGAGTTGAGATGGTGCCACTGCACTCCAGTCTGGGCAACAGAGTGAGACTCTATCTCAAAAAAAAAAAAAAAAGTCAAACAAACCAACAACAACAACAAAAACAAAAAACAAAAACCTGCCTTTTTGTTTTTTTGAGACAGAGTTTCAGTGTGTCATGCAGGCTGGAATGCAGTGCTGTGATCATGACTTATTGTAGCCTCAACCTCTCAGGCTCAAGCAATCCTCCCACCTCAGCCTCATAAGGAGCTGGGACTACAGGCATGTGCCACCATGCCCAACTAATTCTTTTTCTTTTTTTGAGAGAGGCACAGTCTCACTATGTTGCCCAGGCTAGTCTCAAAACCCTGGGCTCAAACCATGCCCCTGGCTCAGCCCCTGAAAGTGGGGGGATTACAGGTGTGAGCCACTATGCCCAGCTAAAAAACTGCCTTTTGGGCGAAGCTCCCGGTGGTAGTTGCAAAGTTTAATTGATCACCTACAAATGTAAGCTTTAGAAAAAATCAGAACGCAAATCCAAATGGCCCTGGTTGAGAGCTTCTATAGTGCATGTTGCTTGGCTACTCTCAGGAAAGAACATTGTGTTAGGTCATTTGTGAATATTAAGTTATTTGCAAGTTACAACTTCATAGCAGTTAATCAGTTAGTTAGAGATGATTAACATCTTGCTCACATGAGGGATTATATGGCAAGAGAAAGACTTTGTGTTTCCCTGACCTTGTGACTTCTCTCTTCTCTCCGGCCATCTTGCTGAGAAAAGATGTTGGCCAACCTGAAAGAAGACTGAGCTGGCAGGAATTGGAGCAGGGTTGACTATTTTTTTTTTCCTAAAATAAAAGGGAAAATACCCATGCCAATGTTCATTGTGTGTGTGTACACACAGGCACACACACGTGCACAGGCACACATAAATGCACACACATGTGCATGTACACACAGGCACACACAAGCACACACACACACATAGAGATTAGGTTGGTGCAAAAGCAATTGTGGTTTTTGCAATTAAAAGTAATTGCAATGACTTTTAATAATTACTTTTAATTGCAAACTGCCTCTATGTATATTCAAAGTCATATAAAACACAGAGATGAATCTCATTTAAAACATTTTATTTGGGAAGAAAGAATTGAAATTTGGGGCTTCAGCACAAACTGGATGGTCTTTGGTATCTCTGAGGGACAAAGAGAAGGTTGGAGGTTTTACAAAAAGGAAAAGTGTTATGAATTGTATTGAAGGAAAGTTCACTGACACTGTAAAGTTTTGGAAAGCTGGCAATCTCTGACCGGTGGATGATGGCCTTGGGTAAAACTACTCTTAAGAGTCATAGGCCAGGCACAGTGGTTCACTTCTTTAATCCCAGCACTTTGGAAGGCCAAGGTGGGCGGATCACAAGGTCAGGAGATGGAGACCATCCTGACTAACACTGTGAAACCTTGTCTTTACTAAAGATGCAAAAAAATTAGCCAGGCTTACTGACAGGCACCTGTGGTCCCAGCTACTTAGGAAGCTGAGGCAGAAGACTTGCTTGAACCATGGAGGCAATGGTTACAGTGAGCCTAGGTCACTCCATTGCATGCCAACTTGGGCAACAAGAGCAAAATGCCATCCCTCACCGCCCTCCCCCCAAAAAAAAGAGTCACAGCAGTTTGTTTCAGTAGCTATTGGATAAAACTGGTTTCAAGGTACAACAGGCAGTTTCGGCAGTTGGACTTGTGGAAAATTTAACTGTTCGAGCAGATGCTGTGAACCCAAAGTGCTTTTTCCCCCTGCCCACAAGAATGATTGACTTGAGTATGACAAGAAGGAAGCAATTTGTATAATCAACTTTCTATATAAGTATACTCACTTTTTTAAAATTGCATTTTAGGTTTTGGGGTACATGTGAAGAACATGCAAAATTGTTGCATAGGTACACACATGGCAGTGTGGTTTGCTGCCTTCCTCCCCATCACCTATATCTGGCATTCCTCTCCATGCTACCTCTCCCCAACTCCCCACCCCACGCTGTCCCTCCCCTAGTTCCATCCCACAGACTCCAGTGTGTGATGCTCCTCTCCCTGTGACCATGTGTTCTCATTGTTCAACACCCGCCTATGATTGAGAACATGCGGTGTTTGATTTTCTGTTCTTGTGTCAGTTTGCTGAGAAAGATGGTATACTCACTTTTATTTTAAAATGTACCTGATTTATTTTGAAGCATTAATTTTCCTAAAACCCATTATTTTTGTGACTATGGACTACCAGCTCTTATCTGGAAAAAGACTTTCTTCTAGATTTTTTTCCCCCTGATTCTCCAGGGAAATATGAATTATTGTCCTGTTGATCATGAGCTCAATGTTAATGAAACCACATGTATTAAATATCTTTAAACAGAAACACACATAAAACAAGGTTATGTGTATATTTGCTGACAAAAACATAACAACATTCACTGGAATCTAGCTCTACATTTACCTTAGAAGCAATATTCAGTATTTGCTAATTGTTCAGTGTTGCAGGTGATTCCATAGAACATAATCTTGAATCACAAGAATCAAGTGAGCTTCGCAATGCATTCACATTGCTTGAATTCCATTTTCCAGCTCTCCTGTTAGTAATTTATATGCATGCCTTTGCATATACTGTTCCTTCTGTCTAGGTTTCTTGTCCTCTGTCTTCTTTGAGTAAGTGATTATCTTCATTAATTTGTAGGAGATTCTACTGATGTATGATCCAGCATCTCTCTCCACCCACGTCTTCTGCTGTCAGCCTCGTGATTGTTCTGGGAGAACATCCCTACTTCTACATGATAAAATTGGCAGGGACTGGCTGTCCATCATAACTCTCAACCTTCCCATAGGCAAGGTAGTTGGGGGAGAGTGTAGGGGAGAGAGTCTGAACCAACCTGGGCCAATCTGGGACAGGAATCTTGAGTTTCCAGAAAAACAGGGGGTGGAGCCGGAGTAGGTGTTGACCAAGTTTTTCCCCATGTGTCACATTCCTGGAACTGTTGTTTTGGTTACTGTTTTTTCCAAGGCTTACTTTTTCTATTTAATTCTGATAACAGTGACAAACCTCTTGCCCTTCATTAAGTACGTCCCCGCATTTTGGTGGCCCAAATCAGTTTTCGTTGTTTTCTACCAAAGACTCAGCTCAGCTTTCTCCTTCATGGCACTTTCCTATCATCTCACCCCCTTTGCATTGCCAGCTCCCTCCACCTTCTTTAAACCCAATTCTACCTGGACTCTTGCTCCTCATAAGAACACGTAACACTTTACTGCTCACTCCTGTTTATCAGTCTGTCTCCTAATAAACCCATGGTGTGGAAGAGACCATGAACCCTTGGCAATCTAAATTGGTTGATCAGTCAGCAAGTTAGGAGGAGCTGAGAGGATGAATGTGAGTCTGCCTCAGACAAATTCCCCTTATGTTCTTAATTTTTGTCCCAAACAAGGCATCAAGGCACAAGCAGATAAAGAAAGATGCAGACACACTGAAAATTGGAGAACAAGTTTAGAGCCATTAATGATTTTTTATCTTTCTGTGCAGTGCATAAAAATGTCACATGAAAGTATGGCTAGCATGGCATCCTTGTCAAGTTAAAACAGTCAGTCTCTTGGCACAGTGAGGGCTGGAAAGAAGAGTATTAAAATGCCACCGCTTGGAAAGATGGGCTTTTTCCCTCCTTCACGCAGTGTTTGTGTTTCCACAAATGTCATAGGAAATGCTACGTTTAATCTCCATTCGAGTCTGCATTGCTTTAACAAGCACTATTTTTTTTAAAGACAGTTTTAGGTTTACAGAAAAATTGCACATAAAGTACAGAATTCTCATAGATCCTCCCCCACCCCACCCCCACAAACATTTCCTTCTCTTACTAACATTTTGCATTAGAGTGGCACATTTATTACCATCGATGAGCCAATAGTGATACATTATTACCAACTAGAATTCATAGAATATGTTAGGGATCGCTGTTTGTTCTGTGTTTTTATACAGAATTCCACAGATGCATACTGTCCCACATCCACCATTACAGTATCCTAGAAAAATAGTTTCATTGCCCTAAGAATGCTCTGTGCTCCATCCACCCATTCCCCACCTCGTGCCCTTGGCAATCTCTGATCCTTTTATTGTCTCTAGAGCTTGTTTTCCGAACGTCATAGAGTGGAAATGTTATAGTATGTGCCCTTTTCAGCCTGGCTTCTTTCCCTTAGCAATCTGTGTTAAGGTTTCTCTACGTCTTTCTATAGCTTGGCAGCTCATTAACAACATTATTATCATATTTTATGTGTATTTTTGTAAATGAAAGCCTGATATTTTTGCACCTATTTGTTGGGCATGCCTCCTTCATGACTCTCTTGTAGGTTACAATGATTACTAGCATCAAATAAATGAGTGGAAGCAAACGTTTTTAGAGGAGGTAAAACAGACTGTGACAGAACGATACAAAATGGAACAGGACAGAAAAGGGAAGAAAGTATTTATGTTCATTGTACTTAACAAAAAGTATAAATTTGTAAAATTGTGTTCCTATTGTGTGTGTGTGTGTGTGTGTGCATAGACACTGGGAGTTATATTTTTACTGTGCATTTTTTATGCACCCCATAAAACTATGGGTTGTGGATTTAAAAAAATACAATCTACTCCTCTAGCCCATACCTTGAAATACCTAGTTCACACTGAAATCAGAGAAAAGCCATTTATTATTGATGTTGGCTCTGAAAGGGCACAGATTTTTAGTGATCATCATGAATATGATAATTAAAAAACAATAGCATTACATTTTATGCAGTAAACATTTATAGTGAATTCATTTTACTACAAATTTATTTATAAATAGTTTTAAAAATTGTGTTTTCTGGGCCATGTTTGAAGTGTTTTACAGATTTTAATTTAACGTAGTGATAACTGTACAAGGTAGGTGTGCATATTTTTTAATTTTTCAGATAAGACACCAGAAACAGAGTGGAAAATACCTTTCCTCAAATCTAATAGCTAGCATGCTAGCCAGGGTGACCCAGGGAGATCGTCCCTTTTCTTTAAAATAATTCAGTCCCTGGCCCTGAGTAAAGTTTCATCCTTTCTAAAGAATAAAGGTGAAGTAACTTTTAGGAAGAGGAATTAGTTTTATTAATGTTACTAGAATAAGATAATCTGATGCCAAAATTCCGTAGTTTTCAAAATGATAGAGTTTATCTCACAGAGGAGAGATGGAAAACAGTTTTCACACTGAATAAAACTCTGTCTACTGGCAATAATGTAAAGGGAAAAGGAGTGGGAAAAAGGTGCTGTGAGTGACTGACAATGACAGCCACAGGCATAACATAAGAAAGTGGAAATATTCAGACCACGTATTTGCAACTGTTTCTTCATTACACTACCCACTCCTTCAACAAATTTGCACTGAAGGTCTAGAAGAGGCTGGGTGCAGTGGCTCATGCCTGTAATTCTAGCAATTTGGGAGACTGAGGCAGGCAGATCACCTGGGGTCAGGAGTTCGAGACAAGTATGGCCAATGTGGTGAAATGCCATCTCTACTAAAAATACAAAATTAGTTGGGTGTGGTGGTGCATGCCTGTAATCCCAGCTACCCGAGAGACTGAGGCAGGAGAATAGCTGAAACCCGGGAGGCGGAGGCTGCAGTGAGCCAAGATCATGCCACTGTACTCTAGCCTGGGCAACAGAGAAAGAAAAAAAGAAAGAGAGAGAGAGAGAGAAAGAGAGAGAGAGAGAGAGAGAGAGAAGGAAAGAGGGAGGGAGGGAGGAAGGAAAGAAGGAAGGAAGGAAGGAAGGAAGGAAGGAAGGAAGGAAGGAAGGAAGGAAGGAAGGAAGGAAAGAAGGAATATCTAGAAAAAATCTAAACCAACAGAAGTTGTGAGCCTATCTATCGGCAGACGCCACATGCTTGAATTCCTTGAGATGGACTATTCAAGTGTTTAGAGTCTTGGATTTGCATTTAGTCTAGAAGGATAGATTAAGAGCAAACTAACTCGGGGTAGAGTAGCAGTGGAGAGGGAGAGCGTCTTTTTTCCTACTTCATACATTTCAGTGTTCATTAATCCTTTTACAATACTTACATCAATATTGTATAATATGGACCTTACTTACGAATCGTGTGTCTACTGCCTCAACTCATAAAAAGAATTGTGTAACACTTAGTAAGTACTCCTAGGTCTGTAAAGAGTGTGGGCTGGACTAGTTTCTCTGTGCTCACCAGACAAGACTTATGTATGATTCTTTCTCTAAGAAAGAAAGGAAGCAATCAATTCTCTAAGAGTCTAGGCAGTTTCTCCATCACTTGTTCCTGCTCTGATGGTCTGGACTGGTTGCCAAAGTAACCAGATAATGTCCACTTGCCAATAGGTAATTGCACAGAGTCAAGGTGAAGAAGAAACATTGGGCAAACAGCAGATGAGCCCAGTGCAGACCACACTGAGCAAGCAGGGCTATGCTGACATCAGGTGTTTTTCTTATCATATTGAAAGAAGATGAAGGAAGAGGCTTCCCAAGAGCAGCCAACATTTCTGACCTTCTGACTGCAAAGCGGATTCTGGCAGTGAAGGCCTGGAAGACAGTACTCTCTTCTTATTCATTCAAACTGGGCACAAAAATGGAAGAGCTGCCTTCAGTACACCATAACAAACCACGCTCTCAGTAAACAGGGATATTTCAAAGTGCAGTAGTTCTAACAGTGAGAAAATTCAGGCAGATCTGGAGAGTTTAATCATCTGGTAACAGAACATTTGTGTCATTTCTATTTTGGGAAACTTTTCATTAAATCTGTAAGTTTAGAATTTTCCCCTTTCTATTTTGTTTGCTTCTACTTGACATAATGTTCTTGGGAAAGCACTTAAAAAAATACTTGTGATGATCTTCTGCCAGTGAAAAGGAGAACTGTGGTCGTTTTTTAGGAAAAAATAATTCTGCTTTCAAAATTCCAGAATAAGGTAATTGAAAAATTATCTATCTGAGAAGGCAGCATGAAAAGGTTACGTTTTCGCCAAAGAAGATATGTTTGTCTTGCTTTTATTCTGGATTTTAACAACCATGATAAGGTATCATTTTAGAAATCATTGAAACTTTAACTAATGGGAAGTTCCAGATTAATACACATAATGGAAGGCCTTTATTCATTTGAAAATTATCTCAGAATATATTAAGGCAGTTTACATTTCAATCACAGTTTGTATTATTTTAAGAAATTTAATCGCTATATAAAGAAGTTATACAAGATTGGAATTACAATAAATTGACAGCCTTTTGAAAGACACTTAACTAAATATATCATCACATTTAAAATTTATCCAGTGGCTCCACAGTTTCACTTTGGAGCATATATCCTGAGAAAATATTATTGACGATACAGGTGCTGGTTATATTTTCCCTTTCAGGAAACATGCTCTTCTTCTGAGACTGAGACCTCAAGTCTCCTTTGGGGAATCCCCTCTTCAGTCTCAGTTTGTGTGTTCAGTGGGGTTGACGGAAGTCCCAGTTCACCTGGGTCCCAGGTCTAGGACAATCGGCACATTTCATCTCTTCATTCCCCCTGGTTTATTGGGGCATGAGAATATAATTGAATTTTACTCTTGTCACTGAAGTCTAAAGCCATTTGGAGCGTATCATGAAAAACAAAGGACTTTTCTTGTTTGTTTTGTTTACTTTCACTGTACACGTCACTGGGGAGATATCAGACGAAAGCAGCTGAGTTCTAACCGCTGGAAACAGCCCTGCTAAAGTTTCAGACACCTCCAGGGACAGTCAAGAAGTCAGAACATGGGACCAGAGTGTTAGACGCACCCCGAGGCCTCCAGAATGTCAGCTCTGCAGCAACAGTGACTGCATCTACTTTGCTCGCTGCCGTGTTTCTGTTATTCAGAATGTATCACGTGTACAGTGAGTGTTCAATCAACACTGTTGGAATTAAACTATGATGCAAGAGAGGCCAGGCGCAGTGGCTCATATCTGTAATCCCTACACTGTGGGAGATCGAGGCAGGTGGATAGCTTCAGACCAGAAGTTCCAGATCAGCCTGGGCAACATGGTGAAACCCTGTCTCCACAAAAAATACAAAACAACAAAAACAACAACAACAACAAACCCAAAACATTTCTAAGGCATGGTGGCACATGCCTGTGGTCTCAGCTACTCAGGAGGCTGAGGTGGGAGGATAGCTTGAGCCCAGGAGGTCGAGGCTGCCGTGAGCCAGGATCATGCCACTGCACTCCAGGTTGGGTGAGAGAGTAAGGCTCTGACTCAATAAAATAAAATAAAATAAAATAAATAAAATAAAATAAAATACACAATTCAAGCGAGAGTCTGAATATATTAATTGGGTATCTGGATACACCCTTGCCTGGGTGCCAGATATCCCAAGATTTTTAAGTTATTTAAGTGAATATACTTTTTCTTTAAAAAATCCATTTAAGTTGTATTTTATATGAATTAAATATTTCTAACATGAATGAAGGGCTCAAAAGCATATTTTCAGTGATGTTTCACAGAAATTTATTTCTTTTTAAATTTTGACTTTTATTTTAGGTTTAGGGTACAGGTGCAGGTTTGTTACATGGTATGTGCTGAGGTTTGGGATATGAGTGATCCTGTCACCCACGTAGAAAGCATAGTACCCAGTAGGCAGTTTTTCAACCCTCAACTCTTCATCTCTCCCCCTTCTAACAGGCCACAGTGTTCATTGTTCCCATCTGTATGTCAATGTATACTTAATGTTTAGCTCCCATTTATAAGTGAGAACATGAAATCTTTGGTTGCCTGTTTCTGTGTTAATTTGCTTAGGATAATGGCTTCTGACTGCATCCATGTTGCTGCAATGGACCTGATTTTGTTTCTTCATGACTGTGTATTATTCCATGGGGTATTTGAATCACATTTTTAAAACCCAATCCACTGTTGATAGGCGTCAAAGAAACATACCTCAGAGTAATACTAGAAATCAATGACAAAGGCACAGCCAACATCATACTGGAAAACCAAAAGCTGAAAGCATGCCCCTTGAGCACTGTAACCAAAGATGCCCACTCTTACCACTCTGATTCAACATAGTACTGGAAGTTCTAGACTGAGAAAGAAACAAAGCCATCCAGATAGGGAAAAAGAAGTCAGATTCTGTCTCTTCACTGATGATATAAAACCTAGAAATTCTAAAGACTCTATCAAAAGGCTCATAGGACCGATAAACGACCTCAGTAAAGTTTCAGGGCACAAAATCAAGGTCCAAAAATCAGTAGCATTTCTGTATATCAATAACATTCAAGCTGAGAGCCAAATCAGAACGTCATCTCATGCATGGTTTGGGCTTTTCTGGCAGGTAAGCAAATGTGCCACACCTGCCAAGAAAGCCAGTTCTCGATGCTTGGAGGCATGATGCAATTAATGAGAAAGAATGAAAGTGCTTCCTGGTTTCTTTTCACAGATGTCACAGCATCCTTGAAGAGGTATAGAGGGGTAGCCGGCAATCTCTCTGAGGTCCCTTGCCTTTGTGGCATGGCTACGTTTGGGGGTGTTTATAGACCCTTCCTTAAAACCACCACATGCCATCTGGCAGGATCTCAAATTTCACCCCTCCTCTTGCATTCTAGAAATCCCTGAAGTGGGTAGCAATGTTTTCTGACTGAATTTCAGTTCAAACATAATTCAATAATCTTGTTATAATAGTTTAAAAAAATAGAATCAATAGTATAACCAACACAAAACAATCAACAGATGTCCTGTGATGGGATATTCTGTGGTAGCTGCTTATCTATCCCGTCACTGATTCATGCACCTAATTTTATTAAGTTCATGCTGTGGCCTGGAGACGAGGCTGGCAATGGGAGACCCAGCTGAACAGCTTAGAGAGGCTGTCATCTTCAAGAGCTCACACCTTGAGGGGAGATGAGCAGGGGGCAATCAGATAAAACAGTTACAGATTATAAGAAGGAGAATACAGAAATGAGTAAGGAACATGGCAGAGAACGAGCAAGGAGAAACGAATTAACGGACGACAGTAGGAGGAAGTGTTTCTGCGGAAAAACTTAATCTGAAACCGGAACAGGGAGAAGAAGCCAGTCAGGGGCTACAGCTTGGGAAAGAGTGATCCAGGCCGAGGAAAAGAAAAAATGCTGAGGATGATGGTTTCCAGGTTCATCCATGTCCCTACAAAGGACACAAACTCATCGTTTTTGATGGCTGCATAATATTCCATGGTGTATATGTGCCACATTTTCCCTGTCCAGTCCATCATCGATGGGCATTTTTCAGAAGAGCAGAAGATCAAACACCGCATGTTCTCACTCACAGGCGGGTGTTGAACAATGAGAACACATGGACACAGGGAGGGGAGCACTACACACTGGGGTCAGTTAGGGGGAAATAGGGGAGGGACGGTGGGGAGTGGGGAGTTGGGGAGAGATAGCAAGGGGAGAAATGCCAGATGTAGGTGATGGGGAGGAAGGCAGCAAATCACACTGCCACGTGTGTACCTATGCAACAATCTTGCATGTTCTTCACATGTACCCCAAAGCCTAAAATGCAATAAAATAAATAAATGGGAAAAAAAATGAAAAAATGCAGAAGCCCAGCTGTAAGAACAAACGAGAGAGTGCTCAGGGCACCAGGAGAAGGCCCATGTGGCCTAAAACCCTAACCCGTGTACCCAGCAGTTGGCTGATGTTAGTTTCTTTATTCATACAAGGGAAATACACTAGTTGTATCATTTTAGGAGGCATAGAAAAATAAGCATCCAATTCAAGCCGTGCATCTGAAACATTCTGAATAGACTTAAATGTGAAACTCCTATTTGCAAACAGTGACCCTGGGCAGGAAAAGGCAGTGTCTGGCTCCATTGGCGCATACCAAGGGCCCTGTCTTCTCAAAAGCGTCTCTCACAGGAAAGCACTCTTCCTTTAGAGAAACACATCCATCACCATCTCTTTTAAAATGTAGACTCATGTGCAGATATGCAAAGAAATGGCCCTTGCTTGACACGTAAATAGCAAATGAGGTTATTTGATTTTGTTTCTTGCCACACTTAACGCCATGTTACAGAAGCAAATTCTTGGTAAACAAAGTGGCATTAGTCCCAAGTGGCATTGCTGTTCTCTGAGAAATCTAATTACTATAGATTTTTCCTTCACTATTCTCCAAGATTTTCTAAGTTAAAGGCCAAAGTGGATGCCAATTAGATAGCTCTTGACAGTATTACTAAAAATAGTATTTAGGACCTACTATAAAGTTATGTGTGTTTGTCTGCCTCGAAGACTAAATTGATGTTAATTTAGTATAGATCAGGAAAAGACTAGGGCAGAGACTATCACTCGTTCTTTTTAAGGCTCTTTTGATGGTTGGATTCAAGTGAATGGGAGAAAAAAAGTCTTCCTCTTTAGTTGTGCTGCCTGAGACATACTGAGTGAGTTCTCTGCCCCAGAAATAACTTTACAGAGGCTTTAAGAGGGATTCAAGTTTCTAACTAAGCCAAAAAATGCAGAAGGATGTGAAATTCAGAGACGATGGAATAAAAGAAGAATGAGTGAGAGACATTCCAATTTGGGGTTTGATGGGTTAGTTTGCTGCAGAGCAAATCTGCCATTGGGAAAAACTAAGAAAGTTGGAAACATTTTTTTTTAAAAACTGATGACATTGGAGAGCTACCAAGACAACCAGTGTCTGAGGGGCAGGATGCCAGAGGGATCAGAAACTTATCAGGGTGAGGCTGACATTCTCAATTTTTTCCTTCAAGGATTTGCTGGCTGTAAGCAGCATGGAATAAGAGGCTGAGAAGTCAACCAGAAATCCTCACAGAAAACATGAAGTAGACAGGGTTTTAGGTAGTCCCAGGAGGCTGAAAAAATCAAAATGGAATTCAGGGTTACGAAGGCAATCAGGACATGAAGGGCCGAGATTCAGGGAAGAAGGGAAATGCAGAGACGCACGCACAGTTCCATCAGGCTCTGATCCTCTCAATGCTGTTTGCAACGCCTGACTTGCACAGAGCAAGAAATTCTGCCAGAAGCTTTGTCACAGGTGCTGAGCAATTAAATCAAGTTATCAGTCTACTCACAAGGGGAAGACAAACATTGGACTTTAGGCTCTTCTATGACCTTAGGAAACTGAGTTTGTCTTTTTATTTCGTCCTAGTAACAAGATGATAAGAAATGAGGAGGTTCAGTAATAACCAGTTCAGTAAGCTAAAAGACTTAGAGAAGAGAGTACTGGCATGTTTTTAACAGAATCCCACCTTTCGATGGCTTCATGCCCTTTGCAGGAACATGGATAAAGCTAGAAATCATCATTCTCAGCAAATAATACCACATGTTCTCACTCATAAGTGGGTGTTGAACAATGAGAGCACATGGACACAGGGAGGGTAACATCATACACAGGGGCCTGCCGGGGGTCGGGGGGGAGGCTAGGGGAGAAATAGCAGGGGTGGGGAGATTGGGAAGAGATAACATTAGGAGAAATACCTAATGTAGATGACAGTGTGGTGGATGCAGCAAACCACCATGGCACATGTTTACCTATGTAAAAAACTTGCATGTTCTGCACATGTGCCCCAGAACTTAAAGTATAAAAAAGAATCTCGCCTTTCATATTATTACCAATACTTACTATGTATCTATGTGTTTATGTAGTTGCAAACAGAGAGTGTATTTTAAAAATTTTAACAAACCTTTTCTACCGAGCTTATTATTTTATATTGTTTGTAATGTATATGTATATTACAAGCACGATGACCATTTACAGACACATCAAATGTGAGGCAAGGGTAAAATACATTCACACATGTATATGGCACCAAAGTGCGCATTGGGCAAAGGTTTGGGCTTACCATTACAGGTAAAAGAACTATGGCACCAGAGGCTGGATTTATACCCTGATCCACACTTACTGTTATGCATTTATTAGCTCTTTAGTTCAGGCCATATTAACTGCTCATAGCCTTTGTTTCTCCATCCATGAAACTGGAATGTAATAATAACAGCTTCATAAGCCTATTATTAGGGTTAAATTAAATATTTTATGTAGACGTCTACTGGCTTAGCTCGCCGTGTAGTAGACATGCAATAGATGCTAGCTGTTTTTGTTATCTATAATATTGAAAAGAAAATAACGTGATGTGTGCAAAGTACACAATACAAAGCCAGACATGTGGAAATTGCTTTGGTGGGATTACAATAATGAATATGAAGTTATGTTAGTGATGGCCTAATTTCATCCACTAAAATTGAAAAAAAAAAAGACATATTCTTCCATATGTGGAGTTTTCTAGCCTCAAAGTACTTCTGATACCCTGAGAACTGTGTGTATTTTCCATTTTTAAGACATTTAAATGCATCCACCTTGTTGCATTACAAAAGGTTCCCAGGGCGGACCAGTGTGCAGGCTGGAAGATATGATTTCTGGCTCTTTCAAACATGTGCCATTCTTCAAAACATACAACATGATTTTCTGAATGCTAAGTAGATGAATAAATGTGGTCTGGAAATATTTGCCTTACAGCATTTTAGTAACTGAATATTATGTCTCAGTGTTTTAAAGTCGAGATACCAGAATTTACATCCTTGTTAGTCGTAGATACACTTTTCAACACCTTTTCAATTCCAAAAACAGCGACAATGACATGCAAAGCTCTTTTTCCCACAATTCTGACATATTACTCATAACATACACATATGAAGCAAAAATGGATTGTTTTAATATTAAAGCAATCCAAAAATGGATTGCTTTAATATTAAAAAATTAATATTATTTCAATTTGTAAAGCACAGTAAGAAAGAGTAAGTGTTAAATGTCTCTTCATGTCAGTTAACTCAGACAAAAAGGCTTAGAGGAATTCTCAGGAAATGCAGTCCTGAAACTAGGTGAGAGATTCCTGTTACAATAAACTGCTCTCACAATTCCTATTTAAGGATTTATAACAAGTGTACTTAAATAATTATTGAGGCAATTGTTTTTTCCAGGGGCCATCATCAGAAACACTGAAATGAGCCCGCAGAGAAGACGCAAATGTAGGAGGTCAGTTGGGGACTGGTGGACTGAGTGACTGTGGCTCAACTCCAGTGGACAGAACCACCAGTCACCCCCAACCAAGCCTTTGTATGCAGGAATGTGGTCAGGTGTTTATGAATTTTCCAAATTTTTAGGAAAACTAGACAAATTTTATTTATTTATTTATTTATTTAAGACAGGGTTTTGCTCTGTCTACCAGGGTGGAGTGCCGTGGCATGATCTTGGCTCACTGCAACCTCCGCCTCCCGAGTTCAAGCAATTCTCCTGTCTCAGCCTCCTGAGTATGTGGGATTACAGGTGTGTGCCACCACTCCCAGCTAATTTTTGTATTTTTAGTAGAGACGGGGTTTCACCATGCTGGCCAGGCTGATCTGGAACTCCTGACCTCAGGTGATCTGCTCACCTCGGCCTTAAACGTTGATAGTTAATTAGTTTAAAAATCACTGTGGTTGTCTATTTACAGATCAAAACTCAATTGGATATATACGCATGTGTTTATTTTTGGCATCTCATTTCTAGTTTGTTGAGTTCTATCCTGCTGGTCTGTATGTCTGTCTTTGTGTGAAGATCACACTGTTTTGATTACTTCAGCTTTGCATTAAGTTTGCAAATGGGAAGTGTGAGTTTGGTCATCCAGCACCTTTGTGCTGATATTTGCAAATGTATTCCTTTTCCATGTATTGTATATATTATTGGCCTTACTGTATACAACATTAGATGTATGGATGGTAGACAGATGAATAGATAAGTAGATAGATTAAATAGATGGATGGAAGATGAGAGATAAGTGAAAAGACAGATAAATTACATGCTGGATGAATAGATACACACATACATAGTGTTTTACACAATTTATTTTGCATACAATTACACTTTAAATCAGTAAAGAGACAAAAGGAGAATAAATATACTTCATACTATCATTTATAATTACATAATTATCTTAACAAGTGCTGTTAGTTTGTTTATGGGAAGTTGAGTTACTTTCTATGGCCAGCAATAAATTATCTGAGTTTTCAGTTGTTTTGTAATACTTTTATTTTGTTTGATTTTTGAAAAATAGTTCTGTTGAATAAAGACTTTTTTTGTTGACAGTGTTTGTCAGTTTGTTTCACACTTAAAATATGTCATTACCGTTTAGCTCCCATTGCTTTTTGTGAGACATCATTCACTAATACTATCTGGGGTTACCTGCATGAACAAGTGGTTCTCATTTTACCTTCAAGATTGTCCCATTGTCTTAAGCTTAGCATTTTTGCCATGATGTTGTTAGCTGTAAAATCTTTGTATTTATTCCACTTCCAGTTTGTTGAGCTTCTTTGAAGTGTAAATTAATATTTTCCAGCAAACTGGGGAGATTTTCCACCATTATTTTTTTAAATATATATATATATATTTTTTTTTCTTTATCACTCTTCGTTTCTAGTATGCTCATTGTGCATATGCTGGTGTGCTCAGTAGCATTTCACATTTCTTTTAGGTTCTACGTATTTTTATTAATTTTCTTTCCTTTGTTATTCAGATATTATAACCTTTGTTGATCAATTATCAAGTTCACAGATTCTTTCTTCTTCCAGTTCATATCTATGGTTGAGTCTCTCTAGTGAAATTTTTATTTTAGTGATTATTCTTTTGAAATCCAGAATTTTCATTTGGCTCTTTTTTATAACTCCTATCTGTTTTTGAAATCATGTAGCATTGTAATCATTGTTTCTTTCTGTGTGTGTTTGCTTTTGGTTTTATTTTCATTTTACCTTTTTTTTTTTTTAACTTTAACTTCTGGGATACATGCGCTGAATGCGCGGGTTTGTTACACAAGTATACGTGTGCCGTGGTGGTTTGCTGCACCTATCAACCCATCATCTAGGTTTTAAGCCCTGCGTGCATTAGGTATTTGTCCTAATGCTCATTTCTCATTAGCGGTTTGAACATATTTAAATCTGTCTGTTAAATTTGACATCTGGATCCTTTCACAGGAGATTTCTCTTGTATACCTTTCTTTACCCCTATGGATGAGTCACACTTTCTTGTTCCAAGTGTCATATCATTTGTTTTAGTTGTTGTGAAAACCTGGACATTTTAAAGAATATGTGTAGTCACTCTGGATACAGATTTCCCTCTCCCCTCTCCGGGACTTGTTTTGCTTATTGTTTGCTTATTTAAGTATTGGCTAACCTACTTTGTGAAGTCTACTTTCCCCAGCGAAGGCTTTTGTGCTCATGCCTCAGAGGGCACAGCCTCAGACATGGACAGGGTAAGCACTGGATTACTGTTGTTTAAACTAGGTTCTCTTTGAACGCTTTCTTGATCTCTCTGTTAACCTGTCTGCCTCATTTCGTTCACATCCAATTATTAGGCTCCACTAACTGCTGAACTGATTATGCTGTTATTTTCTAGAATGCCCTGGATCATATATTGCCCCACAGTCTGATACAATTAAATTTGGGCAAAGTGTAGTTTTTGAGGTCATTGTTTGAGGTTTCTTTGACCTCAACATACGGGTTATTCATAGCAGTCACATTATCTGGTTTTCATAAGTAAACTAATTGGCTTGTGTTTTAGCATGTTTTTCTTAATTATGAGGAACCACCAGTTTATTATTTGCATATCACCAAAATTTCCATTGTTTTTAAGCCCTTAGATGTGAGCTTCCCCATATTCTTTTTCAAATACACACAGCTCTTTTGGGAAAAGAATCAGGGCTCTCTGTTTTTACACACTTCCATTCTTCCTTGGCACAATCTCTGAGCTACCACTACAGCTACTGAGTAGAATGTGCTTTTCTAGGCTTGTCTCTCCCAGCATTGCCAGAATCCTTCAGGTCATCTGGGACATGCTTTTCAAGTCAGCCTGAGATGCCTGAGATAAAGCTTTTATCTTAAGAGGGAAGGCCAGGCTGAGGAAATGATCCTCTGACCTCTCAGTTGTACTCACCAGCAATTTAGCCTCAACTTGGAGTTTGAGGAGACATGAACTGTTGGTGATCTGTACCTCCCAGTGAGACAATATTCCTCTGTTGGGAGCTGAGGAAAGGGGAACCCTGTCTTCTTTCGCCATATCTCTGGAGTTGAGCTTCCATCTGCTGAACTCAGGGAAGAGAGGTGGATCACGTCCTGAGTGCCTCAGACTCTTGCTATTTGGTATGCTTTCTAGAACACATATTTCTTCCTTGGCTGTATGCTGTTGAGACAATTGCGAGGGGCTCTCCACAGCTGCTTTGTAAGTAGTTTTCACCTCAGTGCTCTTTCTTCCTCCATGGAACTCCTCGTGTTGCCATCCCAGAAGTCCTGTTAACTAAATATTAGTTGGTGCTCTACACAAAATGTAAACGTTTTATAAAGAAAAAAATATTGCCTTAAGTAAGGCAATCTTTAAGCAGGGAATGCAAAATAAAAGATTATAAGCCAGACATGGTGGTTCATGCCTGTAATCCTAGCACTTTGAAAGAATGAGGCAGGCAGATCACTTGAGGTCAGGAGTTCAAGACCAGCCTGGCCAACATGGTGAAACTCAATCTCTAGTAAAAATTACAAAAACTAGCCAGGCATGGTGGTGGGCGCCTGCAATCCCAGCTGCTTGGGAGGCTGAGGCAGGAGAATCACCTGAGTCCAGGAGGTGGAGGTTGCAGTGAGCCAAAATCACGCTGTTACAGTCCAGCCTAGGCAATGGAGTGAGACTCTATATCAAAAGAAAAAAAAGAGAGAGAGAGATCATAAAAAAACAGTACTCTCAGGAATATAATGCTGAAGAGTCATTACTTTTTTCTCTGAGGACCACAAGAAAAGCCCTTGAAACCAAAATATTAGAAAAAAATTCAAACAAATGATTTGATATTTAAAATGCACTCGCTAAGATGTTCTGATGATTGGAAAATTTATTTATTAGAGAAAATGTTTTTAAAAACTTAACCAAACATTATACTTTTAATAACGAAAAGTAGGAAATTATTCTTTTAAGATTGGAGCTATTACAAGTGTGAAAGTTATTACTGCTTCATTTAAATATTGGAAACACCAACCAAATAAAAGTTATCAGAAATGAACACTTAAACATTATATTGTAGTTATTAACAGATGTATATTCAGATAAAATATTAAAAACATATGCAAGGCTGGGCACAGTGGCTTACACCTAGAATCCCAGCACTTTGGGAAGCTGAGGCAGGCAGATCATTTGAGGCCAGGTGTTCGAGACCAGCCTGGCCAACACGGTGAAACCCCGTCTCTACTAAAAATACAAAAATTAGCTGGGCTTGGTGGTGCCTGCCTGTAGTCTTAGCTACTCAGGAGGCTGAGGCAGGAGAAGCACTCAAGTCCAGAGGTGGAGGTTTCAGTGAGCCAAGATCATGTCATTACACTCCAGCTTGGGCAACTGCGAGAGACTCTGTCTCAAAAAAATAAAAATAAAAATAACAACAACAACAAAAAAACATATGCAAGACTTTGGTTAATATTCACATACAAAAGCAATTAAATTTCTATATTTTAAGAACAAAACCTTGGAAAGTTAAAGAAAACAAAGATGAAACTACATCACATACCTAGGAATAAATTTTTGGAGTAAAACTTTGGGACAGGTCTATACAGAAAGCTTTACCACTACTTTATTAGAAAAACAAGAGAAGACCTAAATAAACAGAAAATATATTATGCATATAAATTGGATGGCTCAACATCATAAAAATGTCAGTTCTTCTCATGTGATATATAGATTCAGTTCTACTCTAATAAAAATAAGCAAGGTGTGTGACTGTGTGTGTCAGAAATTGACAAAACGATATTTCCAAATTCTTGGCAAAGGATCAAATGACAAGCTGATCCTAAAACTTTTGTGAAAGGCCACAAATAACAAAGTTACTTTTGTATAAAATTAACAAGATTGAAAGACAGGGAGGTACAGAGATGGATAAATCAGCCAGTGGTTACTTTATTTATGACAAAGCCAAAACTGTAGAGCCGTGTGAAAGGACCACTTTTTCAATGAATTACCATAGAAAAATATTGGGAAAATTGGTGACTTTTTAATTGTACTTTACTCCTTTTATGCCTAGTGTTCCATTACTGGAACGCTAAACATGTTGGTGTTATCCTACTCCTCAAGGTCATCACCAAGGTTTGATTTTTCACACACGTCTCTCTCCTGAGGATACATGTCATCACATGGTGCACAGCATTAGTCACTGCTACAGATAACTGGTGTGCTGGGAGCTTGTCAAAAAGTGATGTTTGTTTTTGGAGACATTTTTGAGGAAGTATCCAAAGACACATACATATAACTTTCCTGCATTACACAGTATACTAGGAATATATTTTATTACTTCTCTACTAGTTATACTATTGTACTATAAAAAGAAAATAGCGAAATGATTATTGTTGCATTAGTTATGGGGTTGACATTTTTTAATGTTCCATTTTTGGAACGCTTGACAAAACCACTACCACTAGCACTAAAAATACCTATTTTTCTGTTTTAGTCCCAAGATGCCTCAAACTCCAAGCTACATGAAATAACTGATGTTTTAGAGACAGATGACAGCATAGACTCAAGTGCTATAGTGATACAACCACCTGAAAACGATGCAGCACCAGTTTCTGTTGAGGACTCAGGAGGTGAAGAAGGGGAACAAAATCTGCCAGGTTCTTTGATGCACGCCACTATATATCTTATTCAAGATGGCTCTGATGCTAAGTCTGACGCACATGATCCATCAGATGCACCTAAAGATGACTCTCCTCACAAAGTTCCATCTACCTCTACTGCACAGCAACCTCCACCATCAAGGAGGAGGAAAGTAACAAAAATTATTTGCAGATGGAAAAAAGCTGACCTAACTGCACACTTCATAACAGCTAGAGTTACAGAACCACCAAACGATTTCTTCACCAAAAATAAAAACTCTCAGAAATTCTTGAGCTTTTTCTTGATGATGAGGTTGCTGAACTCATCGTCAGGTATTCCAACGTACATGCTCAAAGTAAGGGTGTACATCTCGGCTTGACTGGCTCCAAATTCAAATGTTTCCTGGGGATTTTTTTTTCTTACTGGTTACATCCCAGTTAGTAGAAGGTGCATATTTTGGGAAAAAAAGAACAGATGCTCATAATGTACTCGTTAGTGCTCCAAGAGAAGTGACCACTTTGAAACTATATTTTCTAACTAGCAAATATGGATCCAATGGACAAGTTTTCCAAGTTGCAACATCTCATAAGCAAATTCAGTGAGAGATGTATGAAATTTGTTCCAAATGAAAGATATTTCTGCTTTGATGAATCCGTGGTTCCTTATTTTGGTCATCACGGGTACAGTTTATTCGGGGAAAGCCCATTCTGTTTTGCTGTAAGTTTTGGTGTGGTATCTCATGTCTGGGCTATATTTGCTGGTTTCAGCCATATCAGGGTAAAAACTCAAATACTAAACATGAAGAATACGGTGTTGGTGCATCACTTGTCCTTCAGTTTAGTGAGGCACTTACAGAGGCACACCCTGGACAATACCATTTTGTATTCAATAACTTTTTCACCAGTATTGCCCTTCTTGATAAGCTCAGTTCCATGGGACATTGGGCAACAGGTACAGTGAGAAAGGATCACATTGACAAAGCTCGATTGGAATAAAAAAGAAAACGGCACATCCGATTATCGCATTGATGGCAAAGGCAGTCTTGTCTGCAGGTGGAATGATAACAGTGTTGTCACTGTTGGCTCTTCTGGTGCTGGAATCCATCCCCTGTGTCTTGTCAGTCGTTATTCCCAGAAACTGAAAGAGAAGACCCAAGTTCAGCAGCCAAACATGATCAAAGTGTATAACCGGTGCATGGGGGGTGTAGACAGAGCTCATGAAAACATTGGTAAGTATTGGGCATCCGCCAGTGGAAAGGAATGGCACTCAAGCCCGCTTTTGTTCTGTTTCAAATTGGTCTTACAAAGTGTTTGGCAATTGTACAAAACATGTGAGGAGAAGCCAGTAGATTTTCTGGAGTTTCATTGACGTGTGGTATGCCATTATCTGGAGACCCATGTTCGCCCTCCAGAACCTGGCTGAAAAGAAAGATCTTCTCAGACTTTGGCTTACATTATGATGGCATAAATCATGAGATAGTCAAATAGGGAAAGCAAACGTGGTCTGCTAAATGTCATAAGAACACCACTTTTCGAAGTGAAAAATGTGATGTTGCCTTACATGTGAAGTGTTCTGTTAAATACACACTGAATAGCAGGTGTCACCATTCCCTGAGGCAAGAAACATGATTTTATACATTATGTACAATTTAGCAGTGGTTTTGCCTAGTGTTCCATTTTTGGAACACCACATAACTCAACAATGGAACATAATAAAAGTTATTTCTTTCAAATACATGTTCTATGGATGAATTTCATGCAAAAAATTAAAAAAACATTCAACCTCAGTGATAAATATCTTTAAATCATAAACAAAATTGAGGGTGGATTGAAAATCTAATTCCTAGATGACATAATAGAGCTTCCAGAAGCTTAAGTTGAGGAACGGCTGCATGAACTAGAATTGCTAAAAACTTAAACTGGTTAAAAAGAGCAATTCCCTTTGCAGAGGACAAAGAGAGATCCTCATCTTGCAGTTGACAAAACCAAAGCACAGGCAAGTGACGTAAACTTGCTCAAGTTTGTACAGTTAATAATTGGCAAAGATGAGATCTGACCATTGGGATACCTCATTCCAGAGTCCATGCTTGTAAGTCTTACACACTCAGCATTTCCTGATATAAACAAGAAACATAAGAGTTAAGCTCAATTTTTTTAAATGAGAGAAAAAGAAGTCACAGGGAGAGATCAACCAATCTAACTCAACATGATTGCTTCTCTGCACAGACCAAGAAAGATAAAAAATATATGAACACTTAGACAGCAAGAATACCACAAAACAAAACAAAACAAACAAAAAACAAATTATATTGGTAAAGTAGATAGTACTTTTCAAGATTGACAGAGAAATATTTCTGGTCCCACAAGTTTTCCAATCAAAACGTTGAGACTATTATCATTCCAAAGCTATGCAGTTTCTACCTGGCTTGACTCTATCATGATACTCACCCTGGGAACCCATATACCATGCTGTGAGGAAGCCCAAACCACCTGAGGAAAACAATCGCAGGGATTAAATGGGATAAGACACATAAAAGCTTAGAAGAATTAACACTTAATAATCTCTAAATTAACACTTAATTATCTCTTAAAATTACTGTGAACCCTAAGCAAATGAAATCCAATCAAGTTATTATAACAATTTTGATTTATAGCATAATATTTAATAACTTACATTTATTAAAAAAGTACAAACTGACAATTGGAGAGTATTTTATTGAATACTCTCCTTGTATTGTGTGTGAGTGTGAATTCTTCTACTCCAAGAATCTGTAACACTGTATGCAGAATACAGATAGCATTGGGATATAATAAATATGAATATACACTCATACCAGAGATATTGTGGTTTACTTGTACATGTTTAACAGCAATAAAATGCATATGTATGTGTATATATAATATATATAATAAGTTGTACTGATATAAATAATGGGTAAAACACAATTTATAATAAAAATATAATGTTTATTGTAAATTCCATATCATTAATTGATATTCAGATGATAGTTTCATTGATTTTGGCTGAACTTCTATCTCAGTAGATACAAAGTAGTTTCTTTTTTTTTTATTTTAACTTTTCAGTTCAAGGATATATGTGCAGGGTATATGGATTTGTTACATAGGTAAACATGTATCATGGGGGTTTGATGTACAGATTATTTCATCACTCACGTATTAAGCCTAGTACCCATTAGTTATTTTTCCTGATTCTTTCCCTCTTCTCATCACCCAAAAATAATTTCTTTTTTAATGGGATTGCATCTCCAGTCTGTTCTTCACGTTACATTTATTGGCATTAAATAGGATAAGTGAGGTACTTTTACACTGTTTTTAACATTCATATAACTTATATTCATCATGCTGAAACTCCTTCAATTCAGCATTGTTCGTGGCAGAGCACTTTTTTGGGGAACAGTTGCAGGAATTGGAGCATTATTTGGTTTTACATTGTTTAATAGCAGTTGTATTTAACAAAAAGCTCATAAAATTCTTGGAAACTGTATGAGTTGGCTTTCAGTATACCACTCTTACCAACCTTGTTTTCTGCTGCTCTTATTTTGAAGTGTAAGAAGGCTTAGGTGTAAAAATGGCTTTGAAAATTTATTATCCCCATTAATTTGCAAAACAAGATGTGTAATCATCTTTGATTATGCATAAATTATCCCTTCTTATTCTGGTTTTGCACTGTCTCAATAAAAGAAAGTAAGATATTGCACACTAATTATACATTAACAAGCACGAATTAGCTGGGGCCCCAAAAAACTAACTTTTCTGTTCCATTAAGGATCATTGGGTGACTGGAGAGCTCAGCTAAGGACCTCAAATAACCACTTCTCACGGTGAATGGTGGTTAATGAACAGCAAATCTGGTAATAAACACTGTCGCTGGGCGACGGCAGTAGGGCTGCGGGGGCATCCCAAAGACTCTCCCAGTTCCTGAATCAGGAGGGGGGCTTACTCGGCTCCCTTCCCATTCCAATGTTTTCCCCAATGTGCCCAGGTCCTTGGCCTCTCTTACCCCAAGAATGGGATAAGTGTCCCCGGAGAGCTTACCGTTTGAATAAAGATTGTGGGCCCAAAGAGTTTTGCAGAAAGTGATTTATTAGGCAGAGAGTTTACAGAGAGCTATTTATTAGGCAGAGAGAGAGAAGGAGAGATAGCTCCCAGGCACTGCCATGGGAGGGGATCCAGAGGAGGAGTCTGCATAGGTAAGAAACAGTGGAGTTTTAAGTTATTCCCACCTGGAATAATTATTCCCACCTCATTCATGTTTTCGTCTAATGAGAGGAGTTCTTCCAAGCTTCCTCTGGAGTGATTGATTTTTGACTCTGATTCAGGACTGGCTGCCTGGGGCACAATAAAGCCCCCTCCTCTCAGAGCTTTCAGTGGGTTTTTTTGAGCCCGTGGGCAGGAAACCTAGACAAACAACTTTACTTTCCCAGACGGGGGCATGGATGGAGGCATGGCGCTGGGACACTCTTGCTTTTGAAACCATGCCCCTTGTAGACTTGGAAAGAGAAGTTTTTTTCTTTCTTTAGCACAGTCCCTCAACACCACTGGCTTTGTAATTGGAAAAGTCACTAGTCTAAGTGGTCCTCATTTAAGATTTTTAAAGTGGCAAACTGCTATCTATTATTGAAGCTAAATCGTCTCAGGTCACATCCCAGTTATGCTACTTACATGCTGTGTGACTTCAAATTATCATCCAAGGGCTTTAGTGTTCTCTTCGACAAAATCCTTATCTTTTCCAAAGCACCTAAGCACCTACAATCCTGTGGTATGAAGTAATCAATATGCAAGTGCCAGCTTAATTGTCCACCATGCAATGTATCGTGGGGACTGTGGGTCACACTCAAATGGGGAAGCAGAAATTTTCATGTGCAGGAATTCCTTAAACAGTTGTTGGTAGAATCAGGGGAAGCAACAAGGTATGATGAAACCTCCGAGATCTACCCAATGGGGGAAGCTGTTGCTGCTCAAAACAGAAACGAAGAGGAAGCTATTCCTAGAACACAGTAAGAACCTCATTGGGGGTTGCGGCCTTGGCAGAGGAAGGCAGGCACCTCCAAGCTGTGGCCTGACAGGGAGGAATTAGAGAGAATAAAATACTTTGACTTCTCTGTCTTCTGAGCTCCAAAACTCTCCCATTGGCTGAACACAGCTAGAAGGCGGCAGGTAAGGAAGCTCAGAGTCCAAAGAGGTCAGCTTCCTTGTTGTTATCTAAAGAAAAGGGCAGGATGAAGGATGGAGAGCAGAACAGGGAAGAAAACAGCAGGTATGTAGCAAAGAGGACAGTCATGGGAAGTTCAGCTGTACCTGGCAATCAGTGTAGATAAATAAAACAAATACTGCAGTACAGCCTCATTACTCATGCTAAGAACTGGCCAATACATACTTGTCTCCAGCCTGTGACAGTAACTTAATTTTTTTTTGGTTCTGGAACAGAACCAGGAGTGATCATCTTATTTTAAAAGTGAACAACAAGAGTAAACTCACTAGAATTTCCATGATACTTTATATTTAACAAATCGCTGACAGCTATTAAATTATTTTAAGCCCTATAACAACTTTTATAAGGTAGATCTTTATCTCTGTCTTACACATAAAGAAACTGAGGTGGGGAGAGGCCTTTTGACAAGGGTCATGGTGACCCATTGTACAATTTTTCACCTAACAGTTGGAGAAATTACATGCAGACAATTTAGCAGAGGATTTAAGAGCACAGTACCTTGAATGCATTCATTCACTCATCCTTTCATTCCTCATGCATGTTTTGAAAGCGTGTGGTAGTCCATATTCTCTTCTGCATGCTGGGGACAGAGAAGAAAACAAAACAAAGCCTCACTCCTGTGGAGCTAACAACTAGGGTGCATGGCACAGACAGCTAACGTAAAGACACATACACACCCAATGGATCTGATAAGGTAGGTGCTAAGGGACTGGAAACAGGTGACAAATTTCCTCACATGTTTTTTGTTAAATGTCTTCTTTAATAAAGTGATAGTTCAGCAGGGACCTGAAGAAAGCTAGCCAGATGGACATTTCAAAAGGGAAATTGTTTCAGATTAAATGAGACCCAAGTAAAAATTCAGGTCTTTTAAGGGCCCTCTGCATAACTAGGGGCAGTGGCAGTGTTTTTGAAGCTCAATTTCCACATTATTATAATAGGAATACAGTTATCTCATAGAGTTGTTACAAAGATTATGTATTAGGTGTAGAATGTCTGAGTCGTGTTCTTAATATATCACACCTATTTAATAAATAGAAACTCTCCTACCATTATCAATGCTCAAAGACGAAAAGCATTTGCTTCTCACATATCATAAAATTGTACCCAATTCCATAACTAATGCCTAAAATTTCATCCTATAAAATCTTTCAGCTTGTGATAATTTTCTTCCGTTATAATATTTGTGTATTTTCTTTCTTTCAAGAATATCAATTTGGACAGAATCTAAATATAACTGACTATCATAAATTACCTGCTAAAAATTTGATTGTCTACAGGCACATTCTGGAAGTCTATACAAAGAGAAAAAAATGTTTATAGCTACTTGACTGTACCACCTACAAACCACCCCATTTTTTTAAAACTTTTTTTAAGTATGAAATGAATAAGTTAATGAAATTGGCTGTATATGTTTCTTCTGATATTCTCATGTTTTTTCATGGGAGGATATTAGAAGAATCCTTCAATATGCCCTTATCTTGTTTTATATCTTTCTTTGTTGATAAAAGTGCAAACATTTTCAATCTTTCTGAAAATAGCTTTGTAGTGTGTGATCTGCTTGCTTAAATTTGAATAGCTATTATTCTCCGCTGAAGGATTTCAGAATGTATTAATGGCAAGCAACATTCAATGTAATTGTGCATTCTCTTTCTTTTATCTTTCAGTTCTTGAAAAATGAAAATTACTATATCATAAAGAATTATCGTATGTTTCTCAGTAATGTGAAGCGCTGTAGACTGACAATATAAATACATGTTTGCATAAAAATTGACAAATATGATACACAGAAGAACTTATTGGTCAGAACAAATAGTTTGCAATATTTATTTTAATGTAAAGAAACCATTATTGAGGATGACTTAACTAGTGCAAAGTTATTTGGTGAGCAATGTAGGAACCAGACATCTGAAAAGATAAAAATGCCAATATTCAGACTGACAATTTGTCTATAAAACTGGATATATTTCTTAGGCACACACACACACACACACACACACACACACGCACACACACACACAGAGTTTGGCTCTAAAAGTAGTAATTTTCCTTTCTTCTATATGTACACTGAAATCATTCAAGACACTCTTAACAATGGTGGATGGCAAAATGAAGGATAATGGGTTAAGTTAAACATTCATTCATTTGGAAAAATAACGAATGCAAAAGAAGTGATTAGCTATTCAAGCATTTGCACAGACTCCAGCCCAGAATGCCCAAACATCTCTCCCCAAGTGTGGCATATTTCATCTCACTATAAAATAAAAGCGAAAATTTTTACCAAAGGACCATATCTGCAATGTTTAAAACCAAAAATACTGATTCTCTCACCACAACACGTTATTGGCATGAAACACTAGTGTTATTTGCTTCTCAAATATTTATTGAATACTTATGACGTGAAGGTATCACACATGTGTTTCTGGAATGACAAAGATAGAGTATCACTAATTCTTTCCTCAAAATCATGAACTTAACATTGAGAAAACCAAATATAGAAGTAAGTGAAGATTAAAAAGCCAGGAAGGGAGGCCTGGGAAGAAGGAGGCAAATGTGGTTGGGACATGTCTGGGTTTTGATTAAACTCATCTCAAATCCCAAAGCAACCACCTTTGAGGCATGTGAACTCTGTTCCTTCCCCAAAAAAAGGGCATATAAATATGTAATCTACAAGTGTGCAATTGCTTATATATACTTTATTTCTGTTAATTTCTGGTTTATGTATTTTGAAGTTATGTTATTAGATGCACACAACTTTTGAATTGTTATATCTCTCAGTGTATTAAACTCTATTGCCTATTTTTCCTTTTCTTTATGTTAATTTTTGCTTTATATATGTTAAGGCTACACTGCTAGGCACATAGAAGTTGAGAATAATTATTTTTTTCCTGGTGGATTGATGCTTTCTCATTATAAAAGTAATTTTCTAATTGTAATAATATTTTTTAATTTACTACTTGTTCAGATATTAATAAGCTGTATATTTGAATTTGTGTTATATCCTTTTTCATCCTATGACTTTCATACTTTTTGTGTTCTAATTTTAAATGTATACCTCGTATAAGTAGCATACAGTTTTAAAATCCAATCTGACATATTTAGCTTATTCCCTTACATTAAATGCACCTGAATACTTATGCTTTGAGCACTTTGGGGTATGTATGCTATTCATTAATATCGTTTACTTTTAACAAAAAGTTCTAATGGTACCTATTTTACATGGTTGCTTTTTTGGAACCAAAGAAGGTTTATTTCATTTATTTTTCCAAGGTTTACTGAAGTATAATTAAAAAATAAAAGTTTTATATGTTTAAGGTGTACAATGTGGTGTTTTGATATACAGTGAGTAAACATGATCATTGTGAAATTATTACAGTAGTCAAGCTAATTAACATATAGACATCACATAGTTACTTTTGCGAGTGCGTATGTATGTGTGGCGAAAGCACTGAAGGTCTACTCTCTTAGCAACCTTCAAATATGCAATACCATACAGCGTTGTTAATTATAGTCACCGTGCCATATTTAGAGCTCCAAAGTGTATTCATCCTTAATGAAACTTTGTAACCTATGGCAAACATCTACATATTAAAATATGTACTTTCTAACATTAAGTATGTGATGACCATTTTTTGGTTTCTATCCGTAAGTTTCCAGATATATGATAGTAAAAAAGTTTGTTGAACCCAACTGAAAGAAAAGCCTGAAAAAGGGGTAAGTTTCAAGATCTCTCAGAGTCAGGTCAATAACATGACGTACATGTGAACGGACATTAGACAGCATGTACAATGTATTTGGTCAAGGCAAGTAAGATGGCCTTCCATAATAAACAATCTTCAAACATATAGGAGTATAAAACTATAAAGTCTATTTCTTTCTCATATTACATATGGCATTATGGCTACAATGACTGATTACTTTATAAAAACAATTTTGGTATATCTCAAACGAAAAGAAAAAAATGTATCCTCTAAAAAACTTGGTAGTTGTGTGTAATGAATATTCTTGAAGAATTAGTGACTTTAGTTACATAGTTATTGCCTCATCAAAAGCAATGGCTATATTTCCTATTTATTTTCTCTCTTGCTTAATTACCTACGTCATGACCACATCAAATGTGTTCTTTCTAACTGCTGTTGACCTGCAAACATGGGTGAGACATGCGCTGAAAGAAGAAGAATTAGCTGTATAAAAGGATTGATGGATCTGACTTTGGCAGAGAAGTCCAGAAATTTCCAAATAAGGAAGGAGTTGTGAGTATTGCTTTTTGCCCACAGTAACCGTGTCTAGGATTGCTACAAGGAGAGCTATATAGAAACAAAATACTAAATTGCTGATGTGACCAAAAAACATAACCCCTGTCCCCCCAGCTAAATGAGTATTTACTCTCTTCTCTCTTGAAATGTCTAGTTTGTTGATGGAGGGGAATATATACTATATAGATCTAAGATAGGGTAGATAAGGTACGTTTTAAACTTCTTGTGTAAACTTAATATGCTATCCTACTGGGGTTTTCTACCATACCTGATTAGGTTTTATAATGTTTACATAATACATGCTTGTAAAACATGGTATACAGCATTAAAACCAATGGAGCAGAAAGTGTCCAAGTGGAGACATCAGGGGATCTGCCAATCTCAGATCACCTGAATCAATATCAGGGTTTTCTAACATAGGACAGCATTTACGGCATTTAACAGGTTACCTCAGTTTTCTAATTTTTAAAGTAGAGATGAGGTATTTATCTTTCAGGACTATTTTCAGTATTTATTTAGTTAGATCATTCATGTGAATAGTTTGTCACAAATTAAAGACTCCATAGGCTTAAATCATTATCATATTGGCTTATTCTCATTATTCTCATAGTTAGAGAAAGTAGGATATCAGAAACTCCTCAGCTATTGCTATGTAGGTTGGAAGGCCTAGAAACACTTTTAAAAACACATTCTTTTTAATAATTTTTTGAAATGAAGCAATCAACCATCTAGTTTTACTTTGGGGAGATCTGTAATATTTTTGGACCTTTAAACTGTGTATTTGTAGCAGCATATTTATAAAAAGACTGTATTTTTTCAATTGTACCATGTTATCATAGTAATCCTTTTGAAAAATTAAGCAATAGAATAGGCCTCCATTATATTTGAAGGCCTATTGGGTGGATAAACATGACTGGGAGATACTGAGAACATGACTGGGGAGATACTGAGAGTCAGAGCTCTTTCATATGTCTGTAACCAATGCCATTCATGGCTAAAGAATGCAGGAAAGACAGGGTAAACGTGCTTAAGCCTTTCCACTGGGTGTTCCTGACTCTCCAAGCTCCTCCTATTTATGAGTGCATGTGTGTGTGTGTGTACGTATACTATATTTGTATATATTTGTACACACACACACACACACACACACACTCATGATTTGTCACTTGAAGTGTAGAAAATATTCAAGTTCCATAGAAACAACTGAAATGAATGCTACGAAAGGAATTTTGTTGTTGTGTTGTTGTTGTTGTTGTTTTCAGAGAAGAGGTCACCCAGGCTGGAGTGGTGCAGTGGTGTGGTCATGAACCACTTCACTGCAGCCTCGACCTCCCAGGCTCAAGTGAGCCTCCCACCTCAGCCTCCTGAGTAGCTGGAACTGCAGGCACAAGCCACCATGCCTGGCTAATTTTTACTGTTTTAGAAAGAGTTGCCCAGGCCGGTCTTGAACTCCTAGGCTCAAGTAATGCTCCTGTTTCGATCTTCCAAACTGCTGGGAATCCAGGCATGAGCCACCATGCCCAGCCAGAATATTTTAAATATGTATTCAAAGGCAGAACTCATGTCGAGAATGCAGTCATGGGCTGAAGTGAAAAAAAAAATTCCATCGTTTCAGTTTTGAAGACTTTGCATGAAACACATAATTATTATAAAGATGAGAATACATTTGAATCCAGCATCAAAGGAAATGCTAGAAAGCAGTGTGACTGTTAGCTTGGTGATTTAGTCTGGTGGGATGAGGAGCTTTTAAAAGGGCCATGTTTAAATTCGGGATGATTAATTTTCTAATCAGAATGCCCAAGCCCTCATGGTGATACAGCTACATTCAAAGATACACAGGAGACAAACTAATTAAATTTGGATGAATATTTTAGCAAAGTAAATTGAGACAACCACAATATTTGCCTAGTTTGTGTTTGTTCTGAAAAATCTTAAGATAAATGTCCTATTTTCTTTTTTTGATATTTCCAACTGTGAGAACATGAATTCTGGGCACCAGGGAAAGGTCTAGAGACTTAATATCTGAAATAACATATTTTCACTTTCAGCCAAATGACTTAAATCTGTTATTTTTGCCTCATTACTCCCTTCTCTAAACCCCATATGCATCATACGGTTCCTTTGTTCCAGAAAGACTCTAGGTTAAAACACAGTGACATCTAAGTAAGCGTACTGAAATTTACCACTGGAAGTAGAGGCAGAATATGACAAAGTTACTGATGGAGTACGCTTCTGAAAATACCTAGAAAATTTCTACTTCCTCCTCTTCGGCACAGCTCACTTGCTATGGGAAGCAGTCATTGTCAGAGACTCCAGATCTCAAATGCATTTTAAGTGGGGTGTCAAATACCATGAAAACAGGGAGTGGTAAATTCACGCTCCCTGAATTACTCCCAATGTCTGCTTAGGATCACTCAAGACTATCCTGAAGTACTAGCAATAATATTAGATTGTAATTCAGGGAGTGGGATGTGTGAGTTTCTTGTCAGGCCAATTCATGCTGCTGGACCTCAGTTTACCTTCACAGGAAATGAGAGATCTCTAAAATCCTCTTCAGTACTGAAACTATGTGTGTGTGTATATATATATATTTACTAAATATATACACACATATATATGTGTATATATTTATATATATTTTTTACTAAATATATACATATATATGTGTATATATTTATTAAAATTCAAAGGTTTATGCCACATTATTGTGCTTTATTAAAAAGATTTATAATTACATTGACTATGTGCCTCTATTATGCAGAAAAGTTTTTCCAGATTTATTAAGATATAACTGGCAAATAAAATTATATATTTAAATTAGCTGAGTGTGGTGGCAGGCACCTGTAACCTCAGCTACTTGGGAGGCTGAGGCAGGAGAATCGCTTGAACCCAAGAGGTGGAGGTGCAAGTGAGCTGAGATTGTGCCACTGCAGTCCAGCCTGGGCGACAGAGTGAGACTTTGTCTCACAAATTTATGTGTGTATATATATATATTTAAATATATAATTAATGCGGGCAACTTGATACAAAGGAATATAATGTAAATTATGCAACTTGATGTTTTGATATACAAATACATTATGAAATAATCACCATAATTAACACATCTGTCATTTTATTTACAATCACCTTTCGTGTGTATGTGTATGTGTGTTGAGAGAACACTTAAGATCCATCATCTTGCAAATTTCAAGTATACAATTTATTACCATTAACTATAGTTACATTGCCATACAGCAGATGCCCAGAATGTGTTCATCTTATGACTTCATGTTTGTTCCCTTTGACCACCATTTCCTGTTTCATCCATCATCAGCCCCTGGCAGCCACCATTCTACTGTCTGCTTTTATGAGCTTGACTATTTCACTTTCCACATACAATGAGGTCACACAGTATTTGTCTTTTCATGTCTGGCTTATTTTACTGGAGGGGAGAGCAGAAATTTTATAGATGGTTTCAGAAACATATTGTGTTCTTAACATTGTCATCTAGGTTTATGCATATTGTTGCGACTGACAAGATTCTCTTCTTTTTAAAGGCCACACATTATTCCATTATATATGTACATACATAATATTTCATCACATATATATATATTATGTATTCATATGTCATATGTATGTATATACACACATATACAATCATGCATCATTTAATGATGGGGATCATTTTGAGAAGTGTGTCCTTAGAAGATTTCATCCTTGTGCAAACATCGCAGAGTGGACTTACACAAACCTAGACGGTATAGTCTACTATATACCTAGGCTACAAATCTGTGCAGTGTGATGCTTTACTGAATACTGTATGCAGTTGTAACACAATGGTAAATATTTGCATATCTGAACGTGTCTAAATATTTGCATATCTGAACGTGTCTAAATATTTTAAAAATACAGTAAATATACACTATAAAAAATTTCAAAATGGTACACTTAGGACACTTTCCATTAATAGATCTTGCAGGACTACAAGTTGCTCTGGGTGTGTCAGTGAGTGAGTAAATGTGAAGGCCTAGGACATTAATGCACACTACCATGGAGTTTATAAACACTGTATCCTTAGGCTATGCTAAATTATTATCATTATTATTTTTGAAGATGGAGTTTCTTTTGTTGCCCAGGCTGGAGTACAATGGCTCAGTCTCAGCTCACTGCAACCTCCGCCTCCTGGGTTCAGGTGATTCTCCTGCCTCAGCCTCCAGAGTAGCTGGGATTACAAGCATGCACCACCATGCACTGATAATATTTGTGTTTTTTAGTAGAGACAGTTTCACCATGTTGGTCAGGCTGGTCTCGAACTCTTGACCTCGGGTGACCAACCCACCTTGGCCTCCCAAACTGCTGGGATTACTTGCGTAAACCTCCGAGCCTGGCCAGGCTGTGCTAAATTTGCAAAAAAAAAAAAAAAAGAAAAGAAAAGAGAAAAATGTGTGCTATGATGTTACTACAGCGACATCACTAGGTGATACAAATTTTTTAGCTCCATTATAATCTTATGGGAGCACCGGTGTATATGTGGTTAGTCATTGACTGAACCGGCGTTATGTGGAGCAGGATTGTGTATATGTATGGTGTCTGTCTGTGTGTGTGTATATATGCATATTGACAGATACATGCACATATATGAGCATGTTTGTGTTTATCACATTTTCTTCATCCGTTCTCCTGTTAACAGATATTGTTTTCTATATCTTGGATTTTGTGACTAATGCTGGAATGAACATGGAAGTACAGATATATCTATCTTCAACATACCAATTTAAATTTCATCGGATAGCTACCCAGCAGAGACATTGCTGGGTTATCTACTACTTTTATTTTTAGGGAGGAGAAGATTCATACTGCTTTCCATAATGGCGGTACCAATTTACATTCCTGTCAACGGCATGCATGAATTTCCTTTTCTCCGTCTCCTTGCCCACAATTGTCTTCTGTCTTTCTGATAATAGCCATTTTAACAGTTGTGGGTGGTATCTTGCTGTGGTTTTGATGTGCCTGTCCCCAATGATGAGTGATGTTGAGCACCTTTTTATATGCCTGTTGGTCATTCGTATGTATATATATTTTTGAGATGGAGTCTCACTCTGTCGCCCAGGCTGGAGTGCAGTGGCATGAGCTGGGCTCACTGCAACTTCCGCCTCCCGGCTTGAAGTGATTCTCCTGCCTCAGCCTCCCAAGTAGCTGGGATTACAGGTGCCTACCACTACCCCCAGCTAATTTTTTGTATTTTTAGTAGAGACACAGTGTCATCACGTTGACCAGGCTGGTTTCAAACTCCTGACCTCGTGATTCATCCACCATATATCTTTTCAGAAATGTTTATTTAGGTCCTTTGCTCACTTTTTAATTTGTTTTTTTTTTTTTTGGTTATGAAGTTGTTTTATTTTATTTTTTATTTTGGATATAGACTCATGACCAGATGTATAGTTTCCAATTATTTTTACCTCTCCATAGATTGCATTTTCAATCTGTTGATTGTTTCCTTTGCTGTACTGAAGCATTTTAGTTTGATGCAATCCTGCTTTTCTGTTTTACTTTNTGGTCATTAAGTTGTTTGAGTTTATTATATATTTTGGATATTAACTCTTTACCAAATGTATAGTTTGCAAATATTTTTTCCTCTCCATAGATTGCATTTTCAATCTGTTGATTGTTTCCTTTGCTGTACTGAAGCATTTTAGTTTGATGCAATCCTGCTTTTCTGTTTTACTTTTTCAGTCTGTGCTTTAGATGTGACATCCAAAATATCTTTACCCAGACCAAAACCAAGAAGACTTTTCTCTCTGTTTTCTTATAGTTATTTTGTTTCAGTCTTACATTTAATAGTTAATCCATTTGAACTTATTTTTGTATATGATGTTTAATAATGGTCCAATTTCATTTTTCTGCATGTGGATATCCGATTTTCCTAACAACATTTATTGAACAGACTATCCTTTTCCCGCTGTGTGTTTGTAGAAGATTTGATAAAGATTGGTTGACAGTAAATATGTGGATTTATTCCTGGGCTCCGTGTTCTTACTATTGGTCTACCTGTCTGCTTTTATGCCATTACTAACCACTTTAATTGCTCTAGCATTTTAACATATTGTAAAATCAGAAAGTGTGATGCCTCCAGTTTTGTGCTTCTTATTTGAGATTGCTTTGGCTATCTGAATCTTTTGTGGTCCCTTTTGCATTTTAGGAATTTTTTTTAACTGATTCTGTAAAAAATGCATTGGGGCACTGTCATGTTGGGTATGCTGAAGAAGACCACTCAGCCCTGTGGGACCGGCTGTATGTGGGAGTCCACAGGGGCAAAGCAACTACAGCCGGACCTGCTAAAATGGAAGAGGCTAAGAATGTGGTTCACAAAGATTCTTGATGTTCTTGAGTAAATCCCTAAAAATGCAGCACGGAGAAAGTATACAGAACAGATTATAAAGGAGAAGCTGGCTATGGGTAAAGTGAAACCAGATGTTAAGAAATTAGATCAACTTCAAGGTGGTCAAGTACAAGAGGTGATTCTTCACACTGCAAATGAACCGAGTCTGGCAAGAAACATGAGGCAGTGGAAACCATGGGAGCACTTAATGGAAGAGCCTCTCCCCGATCAGTGGAAATAGCCAATATAATTATTAAATGACTTTGGTGGGTTGATGGGAAATTGATGTAATTCAATAGACTGCTATAATATTTAGTTATTAATGTATTATATTTGAAAGCTATCAAATTATATAGAATACATTATAAGGGTGAAGAAATTGATTTGGTGCTTGAAAGAAAGATTTCTTATTGCATAGAGGTAGTTGGAAAATTTTTTCCCTTTGTCATGTTTATGAAAGCCCATGGCCCATGGCCTTTAATTTTGTTAATCAACTCAACTACATCAGGGTAGAGGTAAAATTTCTGTGAAAGAAGACACAGTATGAGTTCCTGAAATTTTATATGGCATATGGATAGGCCTGTATTCAAAACATCTTAGCTGTATGGCGACAGATTCAAAGTGGAATTGCTAAGTAATTTGCACTACATTGGTAATGTGAGTTTAGGTAAGTATCAAAACAAGACAAATGCTGCTCAAGGAAAGAAGATGGAAAGCTGAAGGATAGACAAAAATAAAATTACTTGACATGTAAAAAATGCATTGGAATTTTGAGATTGCATTAAATCTGTAAACCACTGTTGTAAGCACTGACAGACACCCATATTCGAGGACCAAAGACATAATATTATTAAAACACCCATGTATTTTTAAACTTTAAAATTGTAAAATGTAAATTGTCTCATATAACTGGAAAATCCAGGTGTATGACAGCCTTCAGGCAAAGTTAGCCTGGGGAGGCAGCAGTTAAAGGTGTCATCAGATCTGCCTTCTGTTTGGGACCTTCATATTTATAACGTTTCTTCAGCTTGTTAGTAAAGACAGCTTCAGGGACTATCAGCTTTGTCTCTACAGCTTGTTATGCCAAAGGAAAAGAGCATGTTAAAAATAATCTTAATTTCAAAAACTTCCTATGTATTGGTTACAGACCAACATTATCAACCACGAGAAGATGTTAAAAATATGACAGATCTATTGGGAAACAATGTGTGTATCTGTAGGGCAGACCCATCACTTAGACACTGCAGTGAGCTTTCTGTATCCTATAATCTCCACTTCCTGGGTTCACCGGAAACTGTATTTCCAAGTCTTTCTTGTACTTAAGTGAGAGTATATGATGATACTTTTGCCTATTTAATGATGAACAGATGTAGCAATGTTGCTGCATCCAAGACAAAACAAATGATTAGACAAAGGTACTTGATTTAGTCCTTTATATATTCATAATTACAGTCTAAAAAATGATGGAAGTATGAAGCGGTCATATACCTTGTAAGACAAAAGATGAGTTTTACTGTCTTCAGAATTATGAAATCAAGGTCAGCTCAAATAAGAGGAAAATAAAATAAATAATTCTCCAACCTGAAAGAGCCACAGTGAAATAATAAATCTTCAGAACTTATCTCCTGGTGCTAACGTGTGCCACAAAGCAATGGGGCACATCAGTCAATGTGCTCATTTTATCAGGGCCAATAAATGTTTCCTCTTCTTTATAAAAATTTAATTACATTGGTATGCACATAAAACACATAAACATAGATGCATGCACACATAAAAATTAACTATCACTTGATATTTTCTTTTGTTCTAAATTTTTGTAGTTTCTATTATGATTTTATATCTCCTTTATAATAATATGAAAACGATATAAAATTGCAAAAAATCTTCTGATTCTTATAATGTTTTAAATTTCACATAGAAATTGAATTAGAGTTAAAAACCATAATTAAAAATGTAAATTAAATTAGAAAATATGATCAGAATATCATTTACCTCTGATTGTGTAACCTGCCAACATTTTGACAGTACATAAATATTGTAAATATTCCTTACTTATCATTTCAGAGTTTATATACTGAATTTTAATAGTTTTATAATTTTATAGAGAGGTGTTTGCTTTGCATTCTCTGCTAATCCAGGGAAAGGAAGAGATATGGTAGCAGACATCAGGAAATACAGGCTTATCCCAAGAGTTAGAATTCAGGTCTAAGACTGTGTCTCTAAGGACAGCTACATTGATAAGGAAAGACTGAAGATTTTGTTCATTTTTTCTAGATATTACATAAAATTTGGCACTTTAGAGATATTTTCCCTAATTGCATTTTCAGATCCTTTTTACGATTACTATGACATTGTTATGCTATTGATTTTTGTATAACTAATTTGTATTCAGCTACATTTTACTTTTTAATTCTACTTATTATTATTCTTTATATCTTTTTTCTAAATACAAAATTATTTTTAAGTTAATATTTTATAGTTTATGTAGTTGTAAATCATCTTTTAGTTCAAACATTTAAAATGAATAGGTCATTAAATTATAGTTAGTGGACTTTGCTGTATCAACTTAAGATGTATTTTATTTACATACAGTTATACTTCATCTCAAATTAGATTTTATGTTAGAGATGGCTTCACCAGATGTCCTGATCGAGATTCCAAAGCATTTTTGGCGTCCCTTGAACATTTCAGGGCACGGCTGCTTTCTGCCTCTCTGGGTGCTCTGTTGAGAACAGTGGCTCAGTTGGAGTTGAAATGGACAATCTACAGGAAATATTTCGGCCAACATCTCCCTACATGCTCCAACTGTCCCTATAAAAGGCAAGATTTTAGAACAGAGATCAAACTACAAAAGAGAAGAGAGAAATTGAGGCCCGGAGAAGGGTCTTCAACTTGGTGCCCTCTCACTGGGATGCCCATCGGAATTCAGGTTGGGGCAGTCTGCAGTTCTGAAGAGGTAAGTCATCTGGGGGGATCTAGCCTCCTTCAACATCTCTGGCCTTGGCCTGTTAGCCTAGAGCCTTCAGTGTATGGTATGTTTGGAGGGAAAGGTCATTATCTCTTTTCTGTGCAATTCCAGGGGTATTAATCGGCTTGAACCTGGGAGGTGGAGGTTGCATTGGGCTGAGATCGCGCCATTGCACTCCAGCCTGAGCAATAAGAGTGAAGCTCCATCTAAAAAAAGAAAGAAATTTTTGGAATAATTTTCGGTATTCTCGTGGATACCAGAATACTGATCCCTACAAGTACTTCTCTAAAATAATTGCAAAAGGTACCTTTCTTCTGGTTGCAAAGGAGTATGGTGACTGAATTTAACCTTCTGACTCAAAACAACAAGAAAAACAATAACAAGCAAATGAAAAACTAATTTCTAGGCATTGGATAACAGGTAGTGAAAGAAACTGATCCCAGAGACAGGAACAAGCAAGTCCTGTAATTATCCCAATTATTAGGAGGTTAGGTAGGCTGCAGCACAGAACAGAATGGCTTATGGCTTCACCGAGTTGAGGAGATGCAGCTTGGATAAGCCAAGATAGCCACTAGCTGTGAGAAAAATAATGAGAGTGGAGGGAGCCACACAGAAGAATTTTGCTGACACTTGAAAAGGATCCCCCTGGAGTCTTTGTCCGAGTTCCAATCTGCAAACCGTCTGAGGCCAGAGAGGGTTGCCTAGAAAGAAGTATGCGGAATTATCCTCAGAAGGCATGCAGTCATACAGGCTTTGGATTAGAGTTTGTTCCAACTAGACAGAAAGGCAAATGCCTTTTAATAACTGGTAAATCAAATAGAGTCCTCGGGAAGCTATTCCCTTGGTACAGGTTAAGTATCCCTTGTCTGAAACACTTGGGAGCACAGTGTTTGGGATTTTCGGTATTTTTTCAAATTTTGTGTGTGTGTGTGTGTGTGTGTGTGTGTATGTGTATCTATCCCATATATATATATGCATATACACACGCACACATATAAAATTTGAAAATATGTATATATATATATATATATTTATATATATGTATTGAGCTAACCTGGAGATGAGATCCAAGTCTAAACACAAAATTTATTTATGTCCTACACATCTAACACACATTGTCTGAAAGTAATTTTATACAATACTTTTAATAACCCGGTGCATGAAACAATGTTCTGTTAAGNTTTGAATTTTTGAATATATAATAAGCCATCTTGGGAATGGGACCCAAGTCTGAACACCATCACTTATGTTTTATATACATTTTATACACATAGCCTGAAGGTAATTTTATACAATATTTTTTACAACATTGTAATTTTATACAGTATTTTAATAGTTCTGTGCATGAATATAAGCTTGTGTACATTGAACAGAAAGCCAAGGTGTCACTATCTCAGCAGCCTATGTGGACGGTCTGTGAATGTTTGCCAAAGCTATCATTCCTGATTCTGAATTTGTATGCTACTGATATGCAATTATTTCTCTCTCTCTCTCTCTCTCTCTCTCTCTCTCTCTCTCTCTGTCTTTCTCTCTCATCCCCTCTGTCTCTCTGTGAGATAGGGTCTTCTTTTGCCCAGGCTGGAATGGAGTGGTACAATCATTTCTCACTGAAGCTTCAATTTCCCAGGCTCAAGCAATCCTCCTGCCTCAGCCTCTTGAGTACCCAGAACTCCATGCATGTACCACCATGGTGGATTACTACTTTTTTTCAGATCTCGCTATGTTGCCCAAGCTGGTATCGAACTCCTGAGCTCAAGTGATCCTCCTCCCTTGGTCTTCCAAAGTGATGGAATTACAGGCATGAGCCACAATACCTGGCCCAAATATTTTCTTATACTTATTCACATGTAAATACTTAACAGTTTAAAAATATGACATGCCATTAATACAGTGAAAATAAATAATGCGTTCAGAGTAACTTGTGGTATCATGTGGCACTCAAAAACTTTCAAATTTGGAGCATTTAGAATTTCAGATTTTCAGATTAGGGATGCTCATCCTGTAGGAGGGTGAATTTTCATCAGACTAAAATAGAATTTAAACTCACATTAACAAACTTTAGAAGCAAGGCCCAAGAAAGCAAACTTATTCTAAGTAACAAAACTGTGTTTCAGAACACACTAGAGAATATTTATGGGGATATAAAAATATCCATCATCCCACAATGTAAGATTTAAAATGTCTATCATCCAATTCAAAATTACCAGTCATGAAAAGAAGCAGGAAAAAAATAGCACCTATCCAGGATGCTAATAAATTGATAGAACCAGATGTAAAAATGACAAAAATGGCCTAATTGGGTGCCTTAGTCAGTTTGGGCTGTTACAACAAAATACCTTAGACTGTGTGATTTATAAACAGTACTAATTTATTGCTCACAAATCTAGAAACTGGGAAGTTCAAGATCAAGGCACCAACAGATTCAGTGTCCAGTGAGGGCCCCTCCTCTCTTCCAAAGACGACACCTTCCATCTGTATCTTCACATAGCAGAAGGGTGAGAACAACACCCCTCATGTTCCCTCAGCCTCTTTAATAAGGTCACTCATTCAGTTCATTAGGAAAGAGCCTGGTTACCCAGTCACCCCCCAAAGGCCTAACTACCTCTTAATACCATCACCTCAGGGGTTAGCTTTCAAAGTAAAATAGCATACTGTAAGCAAGACACCATAAGGATCTACCTGTGAACAAATCATAGTTTTTGTTTTTGTTTTTGAGGTAGAGTCTTATTCTGTCACCCAGGCTGGAGTGCAATGGCGCAATCGTGGCTCACTTCAACCTCTGCTTCCCAAGTTCAAGTGATTCTCCTGCCTAAGCCTCCTGAGTAGCTGGGATTAGAGGCATGTGCCCCCATTCCCTGCTAATTTTTGTATTTTTAGTAGAGTTGCGGTTTCACCATGTTGTCCAGGCTGGTCTTGAACTCCTGACCTAGTGATCCATCCACCTCGGCCTCCCAAAGTACTGGAACTACAGGTGTGAGCCACCATGCCTGGCCCAAATAATAGTCTTTATCACCTAAGAACTTTCCATCTGGAAGAACAAATGGGAATGTGCATCAGTAACTATCATCTATGGCAAATTATGATGAGTTTTCTGATTTTCTATTGATCAGGGTTGTGTTTATTGCAAGAAATGGGAAAAATTCCACAAGCATTCCATAAAGAGAGGTGATAGTTCTCTCATGCAAAATTCTACAGAATGCTGGCATTCATTCAGGAGCTCAATGGAGTCAAAGAGTATGGCTATGCAATTCTTTTTTTTTTTTAATTGCATTTTAGGTTTTGGGGTACATGTGAAGAACATGCACGATTGTCGCATAGGTACATACGTGGCAGTGTGATTTGCTGCCTTCCTCCCCTTCACCTATATCTGGCATTTCTCCCCATTGTTCCTCATGATTTTTAAGATATGTGCTGCCTTTCCAGCCATTACAACCTCATTCCATGCAAAACAAGGGTAATATGGAAGAGAAATACCAATTAGGTCTCCCAGGTATCGGTGTCACAAAAGCTCTCCAGGAAGCCCCATCTCCATTGGAGATGTGTGGTTAGTAATTATTTGTTAAAATTGAGTCAAATGGACTGTTACTACTGCAAAGAATGCTAAAGGAAAAAAAAGATTATTGTTTTCTTGTGGGGGTGGGGCAGGCACAGGGTCTCACTCTGTCACCCAGACTGGAGTACAGTATCAGGATCTCAGTTCACTGCAGCTTCGATCTTTCAGGCTCAAGCAGTCCTTCCTCCTTAGCCTCTTGAGTAGCTGGGACTACAGGTGTGCACCATCACACCCAGCTCATTTTTGTATTTTTTTGTGGAGACACGGTTTCACCATGGTGCCCAGGCTGGTCTCGAACTCCTGGCTTCAAGTTATCTGCCTTGTCCCGGCCTCTCAAAGTGCTTGGAGTACAGGTGAGAGCTACTACAACCAGCCAGATTCCTGCTTTTTAATAGAATATGAGTTACTCACCTTAATAAAGAAAAGAAAAATGAATATAGCATATAATGTTAACAGAGTTATCATATGCCGGTTGAAATGTGTGCTGTAAACATCTTTAAGTGAGGGAGAAATCAGTTTCATTTGAGTAGGATCAATTGACAAGAAATTCTTAATGTGAGTCGCAGAGACTCTTCACATCTCTGGGGTTTCACTGTTTCATTTAGACCTCTAAATATTGAAGCACATTATATAGGGGAAAGGAGAAAACAGAATTCTCTTCATTTTCTCAGAGGCTTTTATGTTGAATAAAGTTGTTCATCTTCTGGACACAACAAAGATAACTCCTGGGATTTAGGCCCTCCTCAGTAGCCCAAGAAATAGAAAGTTATTTTTAGCCAAAGAACTCCAGCTATCACAAGGATCACTCTTTATGTTTCCCCAAATATCGGCATTTCAAATGGACCTCATTATCACTAAACCTGGTGTTCTGATATCAGTGTTACCCTTCAGTTTCAAGGTAGGTGATTTGCTTTACATAGGATTTATTACAGAATTGTATGTACAGTGAGTTTGAGTATTTAAATGTGAGTCTGCTGTAGTCTTATTAATTCATTATTAATTATTCATTCAAATATCTATTGCTCACTGGTGGGGTTCCAAATTCTGGGCTAGACAGTGAAGGATTTCCTCCTGGGGCATACACCGCATTGGAGGATACTGGTACTAAATAATGACACTAACAAATGTAAATCATGAAAGAGCAAGTCCTAAAAGCTCATTGTAAAGCAAGTAAAAGCATAACAGGAATGTTCCCAACACAAAGAAATGATAAATGCTTGAGGGGATGGAGGCTCCATTTACCCTAATGTGGTTATTTTACATTGTATGCCTTACCAAAATATCTCATGTGCCCCACAAACACATATGCCTATATTTACCCATAAAAATTTCAAATTAAAAAAATTTCTTAAAAGTTCATGATGAAAGAATGTGACCTTGTTAAGGAAGTTGGGGAATTCTTGCATGAGAAACTGACTATTGATCTCACTAAAATGAATCGAAAAGCAGAAGATAAGAAGATGCAGATGGAAGAGACAGGAGTCCCAGGAAGAGGGGAAAGCACATCTAAAGGGCTTGCAGCAAGAAAGACTGTGGGGAATACTAGGAACTGAAGAAGATCCCTGTGGCAGTGATGCAGGACACGTGGGCCCCAAAACTGGAGCTTAGCCTGGGAGGATTCTTGGCTTTGCCCAGGAAATAATTCAAGGGTGAGCTAACGGTGTTAAACAGCAATCATTTATTGAATGATACTGTTTCTTGTGGAGCAGGTCTAACTCATAGTCAATGTGCCCAGAGTCAGCAGCCTATAGGCTATTGGCAACTGTATTCATACCTAAGTTTACCCGCTTTCAATTACATGCAAAGTAAGGGGCGGTTAATGCAAATTGAAGGTGGGTTATTCCAAACCTTCTGGAAAAGGGGTGGTAACTTCCAGGTCACTGTCATGGAAAGGGGTGGCGACTACCTGGTTGTTGCAGTGGCATTTGTAAGCTGTCATAGCTCTGGCGGGAGCGTCTTATGCTAATGTACAGTGATGGCAGCTAGGGATTGTTTTCAGTGCCATCTGCTGGTTTTAGCCAGTTTCTTCACTTCATCCCGTCTGAACCAGATCCTGTTTTGGTCAGCAGAGTTGTGATTAGAGAAGTCCTGCCAGTCTCTTACCTCAGTTGCAGCTGGAAGACGAGATATCACACAGAAGGAGAAGGGTGGACAGAGAAGTGAACGTCTGAGGATGCCATAGTTTGGAGGAAGGCACCAAGATTTCTTTTAAACAGGGGCAGCACCATCCGATTTGTGGTTAAAGCATCATTTTGGCTGTAGGAGGGAGACTAGGTTAGAATGAAGGAAGTGGTTGGCAATGCCTGACACAACACCTGCTGCATACATCGCTGCTGAGCAAAATAATTAACAGCATCAGCAGCGCTGACAGGAGCACCAGTAACAGCAAACACAGAGAGTTCCTTTATGCAAAGCTGCATGCTAATGCTTCGCCTGCACTCTCTAATTTATTCCTTACAGTCACTCTAAGTGGAGAGATACATTAGTATCTCTATTGTACAGAAGAGGGAAACTGAGGCTCAGAGAAATAGAGGCTTGTCCCGGTCATACAGCTTGTAAGCATCAGTGGTAGGGCACAAAACAAGACAGTCTGACTTCACAGTGCCTACCCTTAGCCATGAAGGACAGCTGCTGCTCAAACGGGTATGGACATCCTCAAGTCATTTTTCGAAAGGGGGGATTGTATAAAATGTCATTGAATATATGATTGGGCTCAAATAAAATGGATAAGTAAAAAACTCTGCATCTATGAGATACAGATAGAATTAAGAGCCATAAACTCCTATGTTTGCTAGGTCCATACTGATAAAAATAAGCTGGTCAGACCAAGGCACTGGAAAGGACTACGGGCACTACTGATTTCATACCCTATAGACGCAGAAGCTGTCTTTTTTTCTCCCTGTTTGTCGCTAGGCACATGCATAGTCTGCGAACTGCCAGATATCATAGGTTTTCCAAGAGATACCAGGTATATGGCACTGAATGTGAATGCATTCAGATTTTGAATTCACATCAGCAACTATTGTCATTTTTAACATTGTCCCGGTCAGCACTAAATGGGCAAAGCAGAGAAGCAGTAGGCCATTAGATAAAATGTTGATTGCAGAGGGTAGTTAAACTTTCAGATTTGGCTTTTGGTTTGGAATTGGAGCTGCACGGAATTGCTTCAGAGGAGTGGTCTGTATGCTGTGAGCACAGCCCAATGGCTACTGGCTACTGGTTCTGAGTGTTTTTAGCAATTCTAACTCAAGGCTGTAGGGACTAGCTCTTGCTATATTGGACAGACTTCACATCTGAGCCTAGAGGCATGGAAGAATAAACTTGCTTAATCAATCATGAGGCTCAAAAAGCAAAGCCTCTAGGCATATTAAGGCCATTATTAATCTAAGACAGATGGGTGTCTTTCCACCCACCACTGAAGTATCAGCCTCTGTAAGGTATCTAAAGCAGAGCCTTGAATTACAAATTGAAGAAGAACAATAATAGGGGAAAAGTAAATACAAGTTAGCATGCAACTTTAGACTTGAGGCCATTTTCACTTGCTGCTGGGTGAACATTATTCCTCATTAAACTAATCCGAGTTGCACGTGCAAATGAGGTCCACAAAGTCCAAGGCTGCCAGGGTGGCATGTGATCTCAGCATGTTTCCATTTTATGTTTCCTGTGCTTCCTCATAACTCCAGATAGAATCATGGAAATCTGTTTAGCAACATAATGAAAAGAAAATCAACTTGGACTGGAAAATGTATTGACTTTTCTATGGACAGAAAAAAAGCAATGTACTGGTTTTTTAACTCAAAGAACAATGTTCTTCATCCGTTCCTATATATGCCAAAGAATAGAAATGATGCTATGTCTTAGTAGAAAGACAAAGTCAGATTGAGGATTAGGGTCTGCTTAGTGGATAAATCCAATTAATAAATACACACAGAAAAAACAAAGCCAAAGGGCATATATTTTGTACTTGAAGTAAACTACATACATATTTTTTATTTGATGAAGAATAAGGGTTTTCTTAGCTTTGTTGTTGTTGTGTTTGACCCTTTAAGCAAATCAGTTATTAGCTGTTATACTGCACAAGGGTAGGTACCATAACTATTCTATTTGATAAACCGATGTCAATCTATGACCTTGCAGAGTACCGGGAACATATCTGATTTCCCAGCAGGTATTCTAGTTGCATACAGCCACATAGCTTGTATTCTAGGGTCTTATAATTCACCTTGGAAATAGCTTGGCAATTTCTCAAAATATTTATTATACCGTTACAATATGTATTAGCAATTCCACTCCAAGGCATGTACCCAAGGGAAATGAGGACAGCTACACACCAACCTGTGCATTAATGCTCATAACACCATTACTAACAATAGCCCCAAATGAAAACCACCCAAATGTCAATGATAAGTGGATAATTTGAATGTGGTTTATCCATATAATAAAAAAAATTCAGCCATTAAGAGGAATAAAGTTTTGATTTAACATGGATGAACTTAAAAATATTAGGCCAATTGAAAGAAGCTGTTCACTAAAGTTCACTTATATACATTCCATTTATATAAAATGTTCAGAATAGGTAAATGTGTAAAGACAGAAAGTAGATTAGTCATTTCCTAGAGCTTTATGGGGTTGGAAGGTGATCCGGTTTGGCTGTGTCCCCACCCAAATCTCATCTTGAATTCCTACGTATTGAGGGAGGGACCCAGTGGGAGGTGACTGAATCATGGCAGGAGGTCCTTCCCATGCTGTTCTTATGATAGTGGATGGGTCTCATGAGATCTGATGGTTCTATAAGTGGGGGAGGGGGTTCCCTGGGCAAGCTCTGTCCTTTTGCCTGCTGCCATCCTTGTAAGACTTGACTTGCTGCTCCTTGCCTTCTGCCATGATTGTGAAGCCTCCCCAGCTATGTGAAACTGTAAGTCCAATAAAGCTCTTCCTTTTGTAAATTGCCCAGTCTCAAGCATGTATTTAACAGTGGTATGAAAATGGACTAATACAGGAGGTAAATTGCCTAGATCTTCGGGGTGGGGGAATGATTGTTAATATGTATAAAATTTGTTTTGGAGATAATGAAAATGTTTGAAAATTGCTTGTGGTGATAGTTGTATAGCTCTGTGAAAATACTGAAAAAAAAAAACTGAATTGTATACTTGAAGTGGGTGTATTGTATAATGTGAATAACATCACAATAAAAAGATAAAATGATACCATTGCATCTAGCCAAATAATTGCAATGTTTAAACCATTATCAAATAATAATTTGGAAGGCAGTGTATTAAACTCAAGCTATTTTTTCTATACATACTAATGGCTTTATGTTTTTTAGTACAAATAAGAGATTTTAAAAGATGACAAAAAAGACATGTACTTTTGTTCCTTGGGTGATATATATTCACCATCATACAAACCCCTGAACTCATCAATGAGGAAACCCTGATATTTTCCAGAAAAAATGATAAAAAATATTCAGAGACTCTATAAAATAGGTGATGAGGAGATAGCATATTGTTCTGTTTTACAAATTTAATTATTGGTAAAACCTGGGACAAAATTTATCTAAATTAAATGTTTGCAAATCACAACTGGAAAAAAATAATATTGTCAATATTACTGTCAAACAAGATTGGTTTGTTTACTTTTTGATTACTTTTTTGAAAATAACAATTTTTTGCATGATTACAAGAAATAATTGTAATTAGGATTTGGAAGAGCAAGGAGAACTGAATTTAAAATGTTCATCTTTTATTAATCACACAGATATTTTATAAGGACGTTATTTTTACTGGTTCAGACTAATAGAAAAACATTATTTGACACAATTGTGAAAACAATTGGCCCATGTCAATTTAATGCTGTTTTTTAAAACTATCATCTGGCATGGGCTTAGATTAGCTAAATTCACATGGGTATTTTCTTAATTTTTTAATTATATACTATTTGCAAGGTAGTTCCAACAGGCTAGCAGTTCACATGTGGCTGTAGGGTGTTATTAGCTTCCGCATAATAATCCCTAATTTCCAGTACGACGCTCTGAGTTGGAGAAAAACAAAGAGTCACAGCTGCGGGCACTGTCCAAATGGTTTCCCCAGGAATGTGTTGCCACACGGAAGCTCCTATCTTCTCAGCTAAATCGCAGGAAGAAAGACTTCCTGCCTGAAGATTAGAAAAGCAAGACTGAATGCTCAGTGGACTGGAGTTTTTAAATTATCCTTGATCTCTCCATGGCATATGAGTTCACAGACACAGAACAACAGAGAAATAAAGCAACTCACACAGTGGTGGCGGGAGCCATAACTGCATCATGATAAGCACTGCATCTGGCTTTAACTAGGAGCAGCTAAATCAAGATTCAGCCTATGGTAAACAGACTCAAGCTCGTTATCTTTCCACCATGCACTGCTGTATCTGTGTTTATTGATGGTTAGTGGAGTTTTCTAGGTGTCATGGAGAGAAATAATTAGGAAAGTGTTGATTTTACAAATTGCTTTATTGACAGAATTAAGCCCAAGGCTTTCAATGAGGAGGAGGTAACATGAAATTTTGTTTTCAACTCCGTTAACATAAATCCATATTAAATACTATACATATATTTTAAAAGTTATGGTTTTATGAAAAGAAGTCTGGATATTGGCCATCGGTGGCGCAGTGGCTCATGTTGCATTCAAGAGCCCAGGCTCCTTCTCTCTGTCTTCTCTAACTTCAGTAGTTGACTCTTGTTGTATGGGAATGAAACAGCTGCTCTAGCACCACACTTTACATCTATATTCCAAGGAGGTAAAAGAGGATAGTACCAATAGCCTTATTCTCATAAACATTTGCTTTTAATTTGAATAGGGCTGCTTTCCCTAAAAATGTTCATAAGTGGCTTTAATTGGGTCATATGATGCTTAATTGCAAGAGAATCTGCAAAGTATTTTTGCTTCTCAGTCTGTGTAGTAAAGAAAGATAAAGAAGGAGGCTGAGCGCAGTGGCTCACCCTGTAATCACAGCATTTTGGGAGGCTGAGGCAGGCAGATCGCAAAGTCAAGAGATCAAGGCCATCCTGGCCAACATGGTGAAACCCAGTCTCCACTAAAAATACAAAAATTAGCTGGATATGGTGATGCACACCTGTAGTCCCAGCTACTTGGGAGGCTGAGGGAGGAGAATCAGTTGAACCTGCAGGCAGAGGTTGCGGTGGACTGGGATCATGTCACTGTACTCCAGCCTGGTGACAGAGCGAGACTCCATCTCAAAAATAAAAAAGGAGAAGCAGGAGGATGGTGTTAGGGTGATCAGTTTAAAGTGTCCATCATAAGATATTCAATCTTATAGTAAATAAGGTGTTAATGGTTCACCAGAGAAACAGAACCAATATGATGGATAGATGGATGGATGGATGGATAGATAAATAGATAGATAGATAGATAGAGATGTGTAGATCTAAGAGGATATTTTTAAATGGGAATTCATTCACGCAGTTATAGAGATTGAGAAATCCGAGAATGCGTCATTTGCAAGATGAAAAACCAGGAAATCAGTGACATGATTTAGTCTGAATCTGAAGGCTGGAGAAGCAGGGCAGGGTATAACTCTCAGTCTAAGTCCAAAGGACTGAGAACTGGGCCACTGGTATAAAGCCTGTAGTAGGAAGTCCCAATAACCACTACTTCCAATGTCTTAGGGCAGGGTAAAACAGATATCCCAGTTCAAGAAGAAAAAGGGAAAAGTCACCCTTTCTCAGCCTTTTTGTTCTATTCAGGCTGTTAACAGATTAGATAATGCCCCCTTCCAGTGGTGAAGATAGATCTATTAGGTTATTCAGTTCATGAAAAGCACAAGGGGAGAAGAAAAGGCACACACAAAAATCCTTTAAGTGTAAACAAGAGTTATATATGGCAATGCAGATATAATAAGCAAACGATTTAATAAGCAAATTGCAATGGGAAAGGGAGAAGGGAATACATATATATATTATATCTTTACACTCACCAGACTATGGAGGATTCACCACCAGACTAGGAAGTAACAGCTTGGGCTCCAGAGTTGGACACTCTCTGTGCACAGACGAGGAGAGGTCTCATGAAGCTTCAGTGCAGTCTGGGACGCCAGCTCTTTTTGTAAGGAGTTGTGTGGCATGAGGTCAAGTCACCAGGGCCCTTCACAAAAGGGCTCAAGGAACACAAAAACGTCAACCTCTTTTTGTGATTGTCTCTTGTTTTTCAATAACTAACATATAGGAATAGATTGAAATAGAGATTTCTCTGAAACAATGCCTGATGAAGGCCTCAAGGGACTCACACAACCTGGTGACTGGTGAATTCCCATAATAAATACCCCTTAAATCTATGCATCTATATAGATTGGTGACCATTGTTTGTGTCCATGTTCAACTGAACTCAAATTTAATATCTAACTTGCCCTCCACATAGGTGCCAATCACAATCCCAGAAGATAGTCTCCAACACCAGCATCCCAAATGTTGAAATCCTATATAGCCAGAATTCCTTAAGATCAAAATCCTTAAAGTCTAAATTCCTTAATTCTAAAACTCTGAAAATTACTTATACAAATGTCTTCATGAATAGGGTTCACCTTCTCATAACTGCTTACCCTTGCAACTGTCCTTAGTATATCTGAGTGTTTATGCTTACAAAAATATGTGTGTTATTGTGGCCTATTTTATTGTGTAAAGTGGTCTATGCAGTGTTCTGCCATGGTTTAATATGTTTCTTAAACAAATCCAACTTTTAAAATGTAAATAAATGCCTTTTTAATAATTTTTAAATTATTTTCGCATACTTATATTTTCAGAATTTTAATCCTTCCAGATCATGGGTTTTGGAATTTTAGACTTAAGAAGATTTTCTCTTTTGAGATCTCATCATTCTTGTTTATGGTGATTGAGACCATATGTCTTTCATGCTTATGGGCTAAAACTTTACCAGCTATCTGGACATCCCTTAAACCAGTCAAGTTGACACACAAAATTAACCATTATAATAAGGAATGCTCCCAGAACCTCAACAGAATAAATTCCTATTTTGTATTTTCAATGCATTTTATTTTATCTCATCTTAAAAATTATCACGAACACTGATTACATGATTTTGACCATTTCTTTTTTTACAAACATACCATTAACCAAAAGCCTAATGATAGATTCAGTGGGCGCTCATTCATTAAAGTAAGTATATAGTGGGTAGAGAGACAGCCATCAGAAGATGGAGCTGATGGATTACTGCTAAATATGAGTTTGCTGTCCAAAGAGAAATAGTGAAAAGAAGAACAGTATAAATTATTAGGTTTGCGGCACTTCAGCTCCACTAAATAATGAATAACCTACAGACAGCTAATAAAGCTGATACTGACATAAGGGTTTGCTATCCAATGGAAACCTGTGTTGTAGAGCATTTAAATTAAATCTGTTTTCTGAGAGAGGCTGCCATTCTTTTTGACATAACTGGGCGCTTTGTCCATGTGTGAACTGTGTATTTCATATATCGGTGAAAGGAGACAGCAACGTGTGAGCTTTCTGATTGCATCTGCAGTACCACGGCATATCCTTGTTCTATGGAGGTACTTTTGTGCTCAGAACCATGGCTAAAAGGGATAACCATTAAGACAGGGTGAGTATAAAGATCAAATGAGCTGTAAAGTCCTGCAAAAACATCTTGGAAGCAGTTACCGTGCTAAAAGGAGACCTTGTACTCAGCTTGGCAGGAAACTGGGGTCAGCTGGGTTGCAACCTGAAGTAGCATGTTTTCAATGCCAACACATCAAGCCCTTTGGAAGGGCTCCTTTGACCCTTTCATCACTGTTGTCTTAATCTTTCATGGTCTAGCAGAAAAGGATATTTCCATCAAAAAAGAGATGTGACCTTAGAACATGTTAGAGACGAAGGCTTTTACTTCCACAATGGTTTCTCTCCTTACTGCTTGGTGGTCTGTGTAGCCATACCTTCGCTCACGTTATTTCTTCTGGCTAGAAATCCTTCCCCCCCAACTTCCACTGCTGAGGAGCTTTAAACAGAAGTGCTGACCTGGCTCTGTAATAGAGAAGACACAGGTTGGTAGGAAATGATCCAAATGCTCAGATATCGCCAAGGAAGAAGCTGTCATTTTTATTCATTTTGGTCAGAACACTAAAAATAAAACATAAAGGCTAATGTATATATTTTTGCCTTCATTAATCTCACTTCTTTTTCTATTTAACACAAGGTTGGCATCCCTAATGTGTCCTTATCTAGCCACCTCAGTCCATCTGCAGTGATCAAGCTTCACACACATAAGTCATGTCTCCTCCATTTCTAAAACCCAGGCTATGAAAGGACACAAAGACCTCAGCAAACTCCATTCTTCCCTGTCTAAACAAAAATGTCACATTCCCTTCAATTCCTTTGATTTTGGAAGTAGAACTTCTCTACAGGAGGCTTTTCAAGATAGGCAAATGCTCTCAGATGCAAGGACATGTTAAATCAGCACCTGCATTCTGCTTGCATTCCAGTCCCATTTTTCTCTGGTCCAGAAGGAAGCCTGTGTCTATCATTATTTAAAAAAACCAAGAGAAATTACAGTCAGCAAGGGCTGTTGCTAAAGGCTGCTGCTCCTCCCCACCCACACTGGCCCACTCCTAAGATCTTTCTGCAACTCATTTTGGTTTTACATGCACACGCATGCATGTTTTTCCAATATTTCCTCATTCTGTGCTCAGCCTGGCTGCATCGCATTCTGTAAACAGACCGGACCCATGCTCCCAGCCGTTTACCAACAACACTGTGGGGCTTGTTATTGCTTCTTTGCTATTGCTCCAGACATAGATAGAATGCTGTGCAAGTATTCTTAGACCTAACCCTCCCACCAAGCCTGTGAAGTAAGTTATAACACCATCCATCCCATTTTACAGAAGAAGAAACAGACACAGAGATTGAGTCGTTAAGCCATTAAAGTTGAAATGTAAGCCAAGGCAGTCTAGCTCCAGAATTTGCATTCTTAACCATTATACCAGATATAATTTTTGTTTTCAGAAGCAGCTGCTTATGATGGGAGAGGTATTTGAGGCTAATTTGACAGCATAAAACAATACCTAGAGGTCCTTACCTGGTCGAGGCCTTCCTGTCAGGGACTAGTTCTTGACTGGCATTGAACTCATTAGGGACTTAACACTATGCTGAGTTTACCAAAGGTGCAGAATAAATGTGTGTAGATGTCTGTGAAGTAAGAAATTACTCAAGTCGTAGGAACAGCATTCAAACTATGCTGAGGGTCCCCCTCAGTAAAACAGATATGCAACATACCCAGTAACTGTGTTGGGTAGACTCTAGGTAGGCACATCAGTTTGTGTTTTAAAATGACACTCTGGGCCAATATCAGTTGAGTGAGACTTTAATGTTTCACAAGACTCCCAATGTTTCAATTTCTTTCCCTTTAGACAACATTTGCTCCCAGGCACTTGAGTTCAATTTTTTTTCCCCCAGGGGCAGAGTCTTGCTCTGTTACCCAGGCTGGAGTGCAATGGTGTGATCTCACCTCACTGCAACCTCTACCCCTGGGTTCCTCGTGGCTCAGCCTCCCAAATAGATGGGATTACAGGCTCATGCCACCTATATTTTTTATAGAGATGGGATTTTGCCATGTTGGCCAGGCTGGTCTTGAACTCCTGACCTCAGGTGATCCACGGTGGCTCATGCCTGTAATCCCAGTACTTTGGGAGGCAAAAATATGGGTAAATCCCCTGAGGTCAGGAGTTCAAAACCAACCTGGCCAACATGGTGAAACCCCATCTCATCTTAAAATACAAAAGTTAGCCCGGTGTGGTGGTGCATGCCTGTAATCCCAGCTACTTGAGAGGCTGAGGCAGGAGGATCAGCTGAGCTGGGGAGTCAGAGGTTGCAGTGAGCGGAGATCATACCACTACACTCCAGCCTGGGTGACAAAGTGAGGCTCCATCTCAAAAAA
>NW_016107545.1:2697405-2741999 GCF_001604975.1 Cebus imitator | reverse complement strand
AAAATGAAAAAGAAAGAAAGAAACTGGGCAGCAGCTTCTGCTTCTGGTTTTGTTGACATCAGTGGTAAAGAAAACTCATAACACTTCAACGTTCTTCAAACATTCTATGCTATAAATTATAAATTACTGTAGGAATCAGCATACAGGCACGTTGTGCATTGGGTTTGGTTCTGAATGAGCTCAGACGGTAGCCTAGCACAACAAGCTTTAAAATCTTAGGGTGATAAACTCCAATACCTTAGTGAAAAGCAAGCGGTAAAGTGTGAGGTGTGGGGAACCACAGGGACCACGCTGAACCTCGAAGCTCTTGCAGGGTCGAAAGGTGCATTCTCAGCTGAGGCTGACTGTTTCCCTACAGGACTCAGGCCAAGGGTGAGCAAATCTTCTAACAAAAGCAGAGAAGGGTAGAATACTAATGTTTACCTGAGATCCCACTATTACGAAATATTGGTAACTAATTAAAATTAAATTTAAACACAGAGAATTTTAAGAGGGAAATAATATAGGGTGGATTTTATCTGAAAACCGCCAGTTTGCAATCTCTGAACTACATATTGCCAATTCATCAAAAAGCCATGGTGTCTTTGAGACCATATGATGTCATCAGTTTGAAGTCTACTCTTCACTGGTGTACTATTGCCAACATACTTTGTACTTAACTTTTAGAAATGCTTATGTGGCTAGACCTAGAATTACATGGGGAAATGCAATCTACATTAGAAACCCAAAGTGATATACAGATGCTCCTCGATTTATGATGGGATTATATCCTAATAAACCCATCCTAAATTAAAAAAAAAAAAAATTAAGTAACTCCAGTGTGAGAAATCAAAGCTACCAGGTGTACTATGTAAAATAATTATGCATGCATTTAAATCTGGTCTGCTCATTCAGCTGATGAAATTCTAAAACACTATTTTACATTCATAGCTACAAGCAGACCAGGTATGAAGGGCTTTCTGGAAAGCTTCATATAAAATTACTTGTTTTTCCTATTAATTTCACTATTAAAATGACCAAGATATTTTTAAAAAGAGATTGCATTTAAATGAAGCTGGTTTAAAGAGTAAGATTTGGAAAATAAGCATGTTTCCCCTAGTCTGGTGTTACTGAAATCCAGATCTGAATTTAATGAATCTAATTATACATATACGTTTCCACTGAGTGTCAACTCACAGCCATTTTTATCACATTATGTGGAATTTAGGATGGCTGAATAATCATTACTATCACAAACAAGTTCGCAAGTCATGATTTTGGATTTTGTTGTTGTTGTTTTTCATAATGGAAATTATCTTGCTCTCTCTTATAATCCCTAAATTCTTAAAGTTGGTTTATAAGTGGAAGTAACAGGCATAGGCACATTTGAGAGAATGAATGTCTTTTGACTGTAAAGTACTGTGAAATAAAGTGCCTGGACCTTACATTTTCAGCTTACTTTTTGCTAGTACCAATCTCAATATTTTTCTGGTTGAATACAAATTTAGGTTTTTTTTTAAATAGACATCTTCATTTTCAACTCTCTCTTCTCTTCTTTTTCTCTTGTTTCCCACCTACCTCGTTGAAGTAATTGTTGAAACACTAAGTGTTTAACAAAAATGTCATGAACACCTGCAAGGGGCCTTTCCCATGAATAATAATGGCCTCGTCAGGGCACTGATAGAAGTCCCTGGAGACAGTGGGGCTTATGGGGATCTTTATTTCCTGAAACTGCATCTCCCTGCATCCATGCAAAGGCTGGGGGGCCCAGGTTCTGAGTTGGGGGCAGCAGAAATGGAAGCTGCGAGAAGACGAGCAGTTTCAACTCTGGAGCTGGCTTTGCAAAAAGATTTGTTATTCTGAGAAAGTGAGGAGGCTGTGACTGTTCCCACATTGATAATCATGACAACTGTCGCTCTTGTTCATGCCTCTCTTTGCTGCTAAGCTGTGGGCTCCTGGAGGACAGGCTTTGTGCGTACTCAGCATGTGCTCAACAAACACAACTTTAGTGAATGACTGAGTGATCCAGAAAAACTCCAGATTACGGTGGAAGCTGAGACACTGACACACCTGAGTGAGTAGCTGAGCAGGGACTAGAGACCCTGACCTTCTGTTCCATGTCCCGTAGTGTAACCAGCTGTCCTACAGGTTGTCCGAAGCCTAGACAGAGCCAATTTACCAAGAAAGGGGAACTGCAGCAGAGAAAGTGTTTAATTTATGCGTAGCCAGCTGTATGGCAATACTGGAGTTTTATTATTACTCAAATCAGTCTCCCAGAAAATGCAGGAGTCAGAGTTTTGAAGGAAAATTTGGTGAGTAAAAGGTTGGAAAGTGGGGTGAACTGGTTGGTTGGGTCGAGATGAAATCATAAGGAGTTGAAGCTGACCTCCTGCGCTAAGTCAGTTTCTGGGCGGGGGACATAAGACCAGACCAGCCAGTTTATAGATCTGAGCCTTATCAGCTGGTCCATCAAGTACAAGGCCTGAAGCACTCACCTTAGGTTTTTCAATAGTGATGTTATCTCCAGGAGAAATTTGGAAAGGGTCAGAATCTTGTAGCTGCATAACCCCTAAATCATAATTTCTATTCCTGTGGTTAATTTGTTAGTCCTGCAAAGGCAGCCTAGTGCCCAGGCAGGAAGGGGATTTGTTTTGGGAAAGGTCTGCTATAGTCTTTGTTTAAAAGTTAAACTATAAACTAAATTTCTCTTAAATTTAGTTTGGCGTATGCCCAGGAATGAACAATGACAGTTTGGAAATTAGAAGCAAGATGTTAGCTCTTTCAATGTAGTAATTTTCTGTTACAATTTTTTCAAAGGTTGATTCAGTAGTGGCCAAGGCCGAGAGCAGGGTCCTCACCTTGTGAAGCCCTTGTCTGGGCCAGGAGAGGAGTGCACAACAAGGTCAAAATGTGGTGACTGGCGCCCAAGCCCCAGATGCCCTTGCCCTCACAGAAGCACATTCAGGGCTTAGACAAAGAGCAAGAGGGCCCTTCCCTTCTCTCCCTGCTCCTGCCTTGGTCTCTTTCATATGCAGATTCAAGGAGTAAGGGAGCACTGGGTAGCTGTGGGCAGCTGAATATGCAAAGGGAGATCAATGTCCCTGTCAGCGGATTCCTTTGGAAAAATTCTGAGCGAACATTAAGTCAGCTATTTTAATACAACTTGAAAAAGTAAAACAATCAGCAGGGAGGCTTTGGAGAAACGACCTGGCCTAGAAAATGAAGGCTGGTGGGATTCTTTCCTCCATCTCGTTCTCTCTCACTTTTTGTATTATACTCGTCATTTATTTTTGAGAGTAGAATATGTTAAGGCCTTTCACCACTGTTGTTCATCAGAAATATCCTCCTTTTTCCTAAAAATGGAAAGAATTCCATCCATTTGGTGAACTTGTGTGGGGGATCTAGCAAATGGGCTCTCAGAGCAAATGGAGATGTGAAGGAAAAGGATACAGAGGTTCTGCCCTAGAAGAACTTATACTTATTATGTGAGGTTCTTCTAAAAATAATAGTAATAATATCAGCCTCTAAAACTCACCATCCACGACTGTGACCTATGTCCTGTTCTTAGTTCTTTGCAGTATGTCAAGTCACTTAAAAACCCTATGAGGGGCCAGTATCACCTACCAATGGGTATTAGAGTCATTTGTAGTGTTACTGTGGGTCCTTGAGGCGGATGTGCACACATTTGTTTAATAATACAGCAGTCAGTCGACATCATTTAGTAATTATCTTCATGCAATCTCATGGTTCCTTATGAAGCTCCAGGCACTACTGTTGACTGAGAACACACAATACTTTCAGTAAGCCTGTTAACCTCTCATGGTATGCTGCCACTGGCTTCCTCTCACATTTCTGCTTACCACTTACCCCTACAACACTGAATTCTGACGTTCTCCTGCTCCAGCTGGAAGACGCAAAGCGTCATGGCTGTCTTCACTCAGTTATGGGACTGTAACAGTCCAACGGGTTCACCTTGCCTGCTGCCTAGACAAAGCCAATTTATCAGAACAGGGGAATTGCAATAAAGAGTAATTCACTCAGAGTCAGCTGTGCAGGAGACAGGAGTTTTATTACTGTCATCAGTCTCCCCAAGTGTTCAGGGATCAGAGTTTCTAAGGACACTTTGTTGGGTTAGAAGGGCCAGTGAGTTGGTAGAGCTGATTGCTTGTGGCTGAGATGAAATCATAGGGTGTCAAACTGTCTTCTTGCATTGAGTCAATTCCTGGGGGGGGGGGGGGTCTCCAAGACAAGATGAGCCAGTTTATTGATTTGGGTGGTGCCAGCTGATCCGTCAAGTTCAGGGTCTGCAAAATAAACACCGATCTTAGGTTTTACAATAGTGATGCTATCCCCAGCAGCAATTTAAGGAGGGTCAGAATCCTGTAGCCTCCAGCTGCATAACTCCTAAACCATAACTTCTCATCTTGTGGCTAATTTGTTAGTCCTGCAAAGGCAGTCTGGTCCACAGGCAAGAAGGGAGTTTGCTTTGGAAAAGAACTGTTATCGTCTTTGTTTTAAACTATAAACTAAGTTCCTCCCAAAATTAGTTCAGCCTACTCCTAGAAATGAGCAAGGACAGCTTGGAGGTTAGAAGCAAGGTGGAGTTGGTTAGCCCAGATCTCTCTCACTGTCTTAGTCATTTACTTGAAACTCCCGTTGAAAAACTTCCTGACCCAATATTACTTACTGATGTATTATACCACAAAAATTAAGATGGCTATCTCACAGGATACTCTACCATGAATTCAAGCTACAGTATTACTTAGAATACATTCCTTTATTTGAGGTGAAATTAGCCAGGACAGCCTAATTTAATACACTCACTAGAACTTGTCCATTAGCCAAGATCAAAGATCTCAGAGGAAAACACATATACAAATATCAAGTTACTTTTCGGGAGTAAGCTATCCCCCTAAATAAAGTTCTTATTCTAATATATGCACCTCTACTTTCTAGAGAGGTGGTTATTATAAAAAATGAGACCCATACAAAGCAGAGATCATCTGGAACCTAAATAAGCTATTCTATCAATCCTGGTGTTAACTGGTCAGCCTTAACCTTAAGGTTACGACTCTAACTAAATTATCAAGTAATAAATCTCTGGAAAAATTCAGAGTGGTCATTGTATCAGAGGTATTCAAACCAGAGCAACCCTGTCTTAAATAAGGTCCGGGTAAAATAAGGCTAAGACCTACTAGGCTGCATTCCCCAGAGGTTAGGCATTCTAAGTCACAGGATGAGATAGGATGCCAGCCACAAGATACAGGTCACAAAGACCTTGCTGATAAAACACGCTGTGGTAAGAAAGTTGGCCAAATCCCACCAAAACCAAGATGGCAACAAAAGATTGCACTCTCTGCTCATTATACGCTAATGATAATGGATTAGCTGCTAAAAGACGCTCCCATCAGCACCTGTGACAGTTTAAAAATGCCATGGCAATGCCAGGAAGTTCTCCTATATGGCCTAAAAAAGGGAGGAACCCTCAGTTCTGGGCACTGCCCACCCCTCTCCTGGAAAACTCACGAAGAATCCAGCCTTTGTTTAGCATATAGTCAAGAAGTAACAGTAAGTACAAGCAGCTGAGCATCCCACGCTGAGCTCTGCCTATGGAGTAGCCATTCTTTATTCCTTAACTTGCTTAATAAACTTGATTTCACTGTACTCTATGAATTTGCCTTGATTCGTTCTTGTGTGGAGATCTAAGAACCCTCTCTTGGGGTGTGGACTGGGACCCCTTTCTGCTAACAATTGTAAGAGATCAATGTTTAGTCCCTGATTTTTAAAGGAGAAAATGGGAAAAACAAACGGGTTGTACCTTGCCATCATAAAATCTTTGGTTCTCCTGAGACAGTTGCTTAGTGGCACCAGATGATTTCGTCAGAGGCATTTGAACCAGAGTGACTCCATCTTGAACAAGGACTGGGTAAAATAAAGCTGAGGCCTATGGGCTGCATTCCCAGGAGGGTAGGTATGCGTAGTCACAGGATGAGATTGGAGGTTGGCACAAGACACAGGTCATAAAGCCCCCGCTGATAAAACAGGTTGCCATAAAAAGCCAGCCAAATCCCACTATAAAAGTGACTCTGGTCATCCTCGCTGCTCATTATAACGCACTGGCATGCTAAAGGACACTCCCACCAGTGCCATGACAGTTCACAGATGCCATGGCAACATCAGGAAGTTACCCTATAAGGCTGAGAAGGGGGTGAGCTCAGTTCTAGGAATTGACCACTCCTTTCCCAGAAAACTCACGAGTAATCCACCTCTTGTTCAGCATATAATCGAGAAGCAACACTAAGCATACTCAGTCTCACAGCCTATGGTGCTGCTCTGCCTAAGGAGTAGCCATTCTCTAATTTCTTTGCTTTCTTAATAAACTTGCTTTCACTTTTCTCTATGGACTCACCCCAAATTCTTTCTTTCACGAGGTCCAAAACCCCTCTGTTGGAGTCTGGATTAGGAGCCCTTTCCACTAATAATTTCATAGGGATATTAGCTAAGTATCTTCATGAAACTACTCAGCATGATACCGGCAGATGGGTTACTATCTTATGTGAAGATTGATAAGAAAACTTTAAAGAGGTCACTGAGGTTATTTGGGGGTCATGTGTCAACTTTCAAAAATAGAATATTCAAATACACTGAACAAGAGAGACCTAACCAGGAACAAAAGCCTCAAAACTCCCTTGAACACCTTCTGTTAAATTTTATCCGGCTTTCTTCCACTCTACATGGGACTTAACTATGCATTATTATTGTATTTCTATTATCAGGATGTAGGAAACATTTTCTTGCTGAATAGCTAAAGCCCTAATTGTCACTAAAAGTGACTTGATTTTGTGTTTCCAACCTGTTGCACACCAACTTTTACATCAAGTGGCTGAGGCACACACTTTACAGAAACTACTACAAAAGAACTCAGTAAGGTATAAAAACTACATTGATATTGCCATCCCTAACCTTTTGTAAAGACTGAAAGGATGAAAGATTGAAAGGTTATTTAGCTTAAGAATGACCAGTGGCATTCTTAAGTTAAAATGCCATCCAAAAACCAACAGAGGGTTTTTGGATCTCTTACAAGAAATAATTTGGGGTGAGTCCATGTAAGCTCCAAATGACCAATGGCACTCTTAAGTTAAAAATAACAAAATTTTCAGAAAACTTCGGGATCATTTAGCCAATGTCTATTTGGTCCTTATGTCTATTTGGTCCGCTCCTTCAAGGACATGTGAGTCATCCCCCTGTGACTTGATAACTAGAAGGTTCATTTAAATGGGGCTTTCACCTCTGATACAAGACTCTTCTTTGCTGCACAGGGACATGACAGTCCCACAGTCAACAGGTTCAGGTTACCTTCCCACAACATCTTTCTAAACAGACCCTTCGTGATCTTCAATCAGGAGAATTCATTGGCCCAAAGAGGTGACAGGAATAAACTCCCTGGAACCCCTTTTGGAAGTGACCATATGACACTTGGCTAAGAACAAATACAGCAATGCATTCACAGTTTGCAACTTAGTATAGAAATTCAGAATTCTATATGATATGGAGGCTACTTCAGTAAAAGGCATGAAAATGAAGTTTTCAAAGATCCTGTAGAGTATCACAATATGACTTTAGACAGCAGGCTGTTCCTTCCAACCTGTAGAACCAAGATCTTGTCTAATTCCTGCTTTGTTTTCACCTGCTTTATTATAAGCATTCTCCCTCTTAATTTCTATATATGTCTGGCATCCACTCATAATGGTTTTCCTCTTTGTTGTGATTGCTATTTCTGAGCATACTTATTTTAATGTGACCCTTAGGTTATTCCAAACGGTAGGCCCTGCCCCTACCCTTACTGACTGCTGGGCATGCCATCATCACCAGACTCCCCATGACAAAAATTTCTGGGCAATTTTGGTCTCATTGCATGAGACCTTTGGAAATTATAGCCAATGGTGTTTCCAACTTTCACCTACCTAGAAAAAAATGTCCCTAAACAAATCAATCTCCGACTTTACTTACATCCATCTCTTCAAGAAAAAGAATGCATTATTATAATCTATTGTTCGGACCCTATGTAATTCTACATTTTGAATTCAACAACCTCCATAGTGCAATGGGCCAATTACTCGTACCCAGAAACAGACTAGTGGAGACTCAAAGGGCTGATGTTAGCCCGTGGTCAGGCCTCATGGCATGAGCAACTCCTCTTGCTGGGCCTCCATGGGGCTTACGAGACACTGCTTCTTTAGTGCCCAGGACATCTAGTCCTGTTTGCTTCAGATTAACCTCTTCTGCAGAGTAGAAATTGTATCCCAAGACTTGACTTCATAGAGAGACCCTAATTCTGTAAATCACCAAAGCTGCATATTCTGACTTGGACCTAAGTGCCAAAACAAGACCACCCTCAATTAGCTATTTAGGCACTCTATCTAGGGAAATTGTTGCCTCATTATTTATGAAAACAATCTGAGCAATGTTTCCAATGGTGAGAGTCATGTAAATGAAAAACACTTTGGGCTCAGTGGTTCATGCCTATAATCCCAGCATTTTGGGAGGCTGAGGAGGGTAGATCATTTGAGGTCAAGAGTTTGAGACCAACCAGCCTGGCCAACATGGCGAAACCCCATCTCTATTTAAAAATACAAAAATTAGCCGGGCATGGTGGTGCAGGCCTGTAATCCAGCTACTTGGGAGGCTGAGGCAAGAGAATCACTTGAACCTGGGAGGCAGAGGCTGCAGTGAGTGGAGATCTCACCACTGCACTCCAGCCAGGGCGACAGAATGAGACTCCATCTCAAAAAAATAAAAACTAAAAAAAGTAAAATAAATAAATAAATAAATAACACTGTAAGAAAACTATAATTAAGCCTGACAGAAGTTACTAATATCAACTGCAATTCATAGTAGATCCAGTCACCATCTGAGAAGGCTGGAGAGGTTTTCACCATTCTTTATATCAGTTCACTTCAAAATAATGAAAGAAAATAAAAGGCTTTTGGAGCGTGATTTGCAGAAGTGATGAAGAAAAGCATTTCACATGAATATTTATCTGAAGAAGACAATCAAACACAAGCATTTGAAAAGTAGAAACATACATAGTTTCTTTTCTGTTTTCTTCTCTTCTTTTGATGAAAGTGAATTATTTAATGCTATCTGTAACTTCCCAGTTCAGTTTAATGAGATTTACCATCTCCTCACATTTGACAATTTATTTTCTATTAGGCTTTCAACCAAAATCCAGAAATAAAAGGTATATTCCTTCAAAGCAATGTGATTTTCTTTTTGTATCTAGTACATTGAAATGGCATAAATTCAGACATATTGTATCAGACTTCACTGAAAACCTTATTAAAACTTCCCCTGTTTGTTTTCCAAGTCCCTGTTAATCATTCTCTTCTATGCTGTATTGACCTTTGTGAACAAAAGGAGTAATGTTTGTCTATGTAGATACACTTATTTGCAAAAGCCCACAAATTTAGGGTAATAACAACTAAGGCAAATCTTGAAAATGTAAGATATTGCATAAGAGAATTAACAAAATAAAAGATAATGCGAAGAACATATAAAGGAATCTTAAAAAATGAAAAGTCATTGATCCCAGGTTTGCAACTCATGACTAGTGCAGTTCTGGTTACTTACTTCGTCATTACGTTCTGTGTGGGTTCTGTTTCCAAGGCCCACCTTCCAGCCCTAACACCTCCTGCAGCCCACACAGGTGGGGGCTGGGAGCAGAGAACCTGGGAAAAAAGGAAGGCTGTGGCCAGCTTTGCCATCAACCCACAGGCCTCTCAGACATTTTGACGAAGTGGAAATCCCATAGGCCTGGGTTGCCTAGTCTGAAATATGTAGTGAAGTTTCCTTTTTCTCAACTTGGATTAAATGCAATTTGCATTCTGTAGAGGTAACATGTTTCTGGGTCAAAGACTGGTTTGAAAATTTACAACAGAGCTTCTGTCTGTCCCCAGCGGCTTGTGCAGAATCAGGTGACAAGCAGGTGTGGGACACGTTTGATTCAAACTTGGCCTTGGCAAGCACTGTTTAGTGTCTTTGTTCAATGTGCTTCACCCTTCTGATCCCCAGTTTTCTCATTTATAAACAAGAAATTATTGGTACAGCAATTTCTCTTCCTGATGCCACAGATGACCCATCATCATGCCTTTACAGTGGTTAGCTGGCATATATTAATAGCATGTATAATTACTTTTATTGAATAATAATAACCAGCTTTCATAAAGTCAAACAGAGGTGTGAGTTATATTTGCAAACATTAGGTTATTTTGTCGATATAGCATCTGTAAATTCTGCTTGCTGATAAGAACACCTGGGTTAGAAGAAAAGTAACTGAAAGCTGTGTGGCCAGTACCGAGGGGAGAAGCACTCATACCGATGGACAACTGTCAGTTCCGAAGCCTGTGGTCCGCCCCTTCCGTCATGTTGTCTCCTCAGCAGGCAAAGATCCCGGGGGGCCAGCCCATGACACTCACACAAATAACACTGCAGAAAAAAAGGCATGAGATACAGCATCTCAATCTCAGAGTTCCTTCTGGGAATTGCAAAGTGGTTTGTGTAGCCAGGGTGCAGATGATGTGTGACTGCTTAATTTGGCTCTCAAGTATTTTATTTTATGTTTTTTACCTTTTATTATGAAAAATTGCAAACATACACAAAAGCAGAAAGAAAAGTATAATGAATCCCTATGTACCCATCATCCATTTGTAGCAATGCCTACTGGCTTATCCCCAAAGAGCATTTAAAGGGTCTCATAATTGGCACTTATGTGACTTGGAAGCAGAGCAAGCAAAATTAGTAATTATTGGTTTAATCCAACCTGCCTCATGCATTTGGTTACCAGCCTGGATAGTGAAGATGTGTGTGTTTGGGACCTTTTTCAAGTGTTGATGCAAAATGGAGAGAAAAAAGTAGTTTCTGACCTCAACTCACATTCACATGAGATAAAAAATAAGAAAGGGCAAACCATCTATAAACCAAGCACTGACATATGAGGCACATTAATTTGTCAGGGAGTGGAACATGTTCTTTGGGCAACTGATAAATTGCAGGTAACTTGGGGCTTCTCAATCTGGAGTAACTGCAGAGAGCAGAAATAAGAGCTTCATGTCCTCACTCAAATCTCCTTTATCACCCCAGGTAACTACCACTCTTCCCAAAAACCTACAATCAAAACACAGGCGCTTGAAGTTTTACATGGGGAATGTTTTTCTCTGGCAAACCTTGCACTGAGAATTGTAACTGCCGAGGAGGAAAAGAGGCACCGGAAGTGGAGGGAAAGAAATACACTGTAACGACGGTGTTTCTGTGAATCTGTCAAACACGTGTTAACAAGACAAATATTCGCCAAGGAAAGAATCAAGTCCAGAATTTGTTCAGTTTGTATTTATTGCTGCATAATTCTGGTTGATATTTGTTGATAGCCTTAAGCATGTCAAAATTAGTTCTTTAGGTATTATAATTTAATTTAGGCAAATGAAGTAAAATATTCCAGGTAAAAGATACGTATACCTGGTTCTATCTGTTTTCTAATACAGAAATCCAAGTCACTGGGGTCATCAAGGATTGGTTTTAAAATATTATAAAATTATGCTTTAGGTTTACTGTGAAAGATGTAGACATATTTATGTAGCCACCAACAACACTGAATACCTATAACCGGAGATTGCTTCCCATAGAACACTTGAAGGAAAGGGTTTGTATCAATATCAATAGCAGAAGTGGTTTTCTCACACGAGTGCGTCCATGGATGCTCTGGTCCATCTCTCCGGACTCGCTGAGACCTGTACTGTTCATATTGTTCCTTTCTCTCCATTTTCTTCTTTCCTAATGGCTTTTTCTCATTAAGGTTGTAATAAACTGAAGCCATTTCCAAATTAAGGAGAATCAACCTCTCTGACTCTCTGTTAGCCATCTCCTTTCCCTTTTCCCCTTCTCAGCCTAACTTTCTAAACCCCCTTTTCCTGATCATTCCCAATGCAGTCAATCCCCTGCAGTCTCTTTTGGTTCCCATCACACCACTAAAACGGTTCCTTAAGATTAGTAAAATTGGGCAAGGTGTGGTGGCTCACACCTGTAATCCCAGCACTTTACGAGGTCAAAGCAGGTGCATCAGATGAGGTCAGTGGTTTGAGAGCGGCCTGGCCAACATGGTAAAATCCCATCTCTACTAAAAATACAAAAATTATCTGGGCATGGTGGTGTGTGCCTGTAATCCCAGCTACTAGGGAGGCTGAGGTGGGAAGATTACTTGAACCCAGGAGATGGAGGTTGCAGTGAGCTGAGATCACATCACTGCACTCCAGCCTGGGTGACAGAGTGAGAATTCTTTAAAGAAAACAAAACCAGTAAAATATCCATCTTGTTGAGTCGAGGATATCTTGAGCTTTTATTTTGACCAAGCCGATGAAAGAATTTGACATTGTTAATAATGCCATCCTTCTTTAAACACTGTCCTAATTTTGTTTCACACATTTATGGAATTTTTTCCCACACATTTTTCCTGCTCCATTCTAATCCATTTGATGGATCTTCATCTTCCACATGCCTTTCAATGACTGACTCTTTGGGACACCATCTCTGGGTTTATTTTCTCCTCTTTAAAATGAATAGCTTGCACAAGTTAATGTCTATAAGCACCACCTGGAAACATATTGAAATGCATATTCTTTGGATTTATCCAAGAAACAGGACATCCGTTTCAACATAAGCCCTATAAAAAATATTTTTAATAAAGCACATTAAAAAATCTGGAAAAAACAAATGCTGGAGAGGATGTGGAGAAATAGGAACACTTTTACACTGTTGGTGGGAGTATAAATTAGTTCAACCATTGTGGAAGACAGTGTGGCCATTCCTCAAGGATCTAGAAATAGAAATTCCATTTAACCATCAATCCCATTACTGGGTATATACCCAAAGGATTATAAATCGTTCTGTTATGAAGACACATGCACGCGCATGCTCTTTGCAGCACTGTTTACAATAGTAAAGACTTGGAACCAACTCAAATGCCCACCAATGGTAGACTGGACAAAGAAAATGTGGCATGTATACACAATGGAATACTATGCAGCCGTAAAAAAACAATGAGTTCATGTCCTTTATAGGGACATGGATGAATCTGGAAACCATCATTCTCAGCAAACTAACAGAAGAACAGAAAATCAAACACCGCATGTTCTTACTCATAGGTGGGCATTGAACAATGAGAACACATGGGTACAGGAAGGGGAACATCACAGTCTGGGGTCTGTTGGGGAGATAGCAAACCACCATGGCATGTGTGTACCTATGCAACAATCCTGCAAGATCTGCACATGTACCTAAGAACTTAAAGTACAGTAAAAAGAAAAGAAAAGAAATTCTTTCTACTTGCTGGGCTGACTGAGCTTAACCAGTCCAGGGCTTCCTTTGCTGTCTAATTTTGATTGCTTTTATTTCTATGCCTCCATCCTAAACCTCTTTTATTACCTTCTGGCCCACACATCTACCACCCTGGCAAATATCCACACTTGGAGGTTGTCAGAGAATTCAGAAGCAAATAACTCAGAACAGCGATCATCAGATCATCATCTTTCTCCAAAGCTAGTTCTCCAACAGCAGTCTCTATGGGAGACAAATGGAAACTTTTATCCGCTAGGCACTGAGAATAATGTGAGAACTGACCTTTATTTTTCTTTCTCCCTCCTTTCTTTCCCAGCCAAATGTCTAGTCCAATTAGCTCTATCTCCCTGATATCTCTTGACTCCATTAGTTTATCTCCATGCCCACCACTTTAACAAAAATCCAGGTGACCATCATCTCTTACCTGAATTTTTTAAATAGTCAAAGGTCTCTGCTCCTCGACTCTTATTCACGCTTGTGTATTCTGGACACAACCAGAATGATTTTTCTAAAATAAGATTTTTTATCATTTCATCATCCTGATAAATAGTTTCTAATGATTTCCATTGCCTGTAGGGTAAAATCCAAACGTCCCAGTGTGAGTTTTCATTCTCTCTCTCCCATCTACTTCCTCTGATTCGTCTCAAGTCAGTTTTTCTGAATTCTGAGACTTTGCACAGGTGACTCCCAGTGACTAATATTCTCTCCTTCCTCCTCAGACTCTGGTCTCAGCTAAAAACCCACCACCTCAGGGCCACCTCTCCTAAGCCTTGCATGTTGCAGGTCCTTTGCTGTGTACTCTAGAGCCACCTCACCTAACATTGGACATATTTTATTTAATATTTGTATGATCTGTTTTTGCCATTCCAGGGTAAGCCCTGTGAAGATATAGATGACATCTACCTTATTCTATATCTCCAGCACCTGGGATGATGCCTGTACCTTTTATGTTCCCACAACACCCATATGAGTGAATGATTCATAAATTATCCCAAGAGCCCCACTCTTTCCTTTTCCCTAAAGTTGTCTCTGACCAATCCAGTAACAATATCTGATATTAACCTTTCTGTTAAATTATTTTTAACATAGACCCTAAAATACATCATTGAGCATCCCAGGTTTAAGTGATTGAGTGCACTTGTTTGTGAACTTCATTTTTCTCTTTGCCAGATAACCCTACACCTTTCTTTTGCATTTAACATAGATTCTAATAACTGAAGGAAAAAATGCTTCTCCAGCCAGGTAATCAAATATAAGTTTACATAGGAAAGCGCGTGTCTCTAAGAAAAAGTTCTATGAGATGGATCATATAATTTATATGGTCATCTTACATAAATAAAGCCCCTGTAGGGAAAAGTCAGGAAGGCTGTGACGAAGACTGTGAGGGAAAGGCAGGTTTTGCATCTTCACAACATTACATTATGCTGTGCAGAAAGATAAACATGTAATATACGGATGGTTACTGCATAATGTTCATAAATGTGCTTACTGTCATGTTAAAGGAAATAAGTAGATGCATAATTATATGCACTAAAGAAAAATATATTTACTTACATAAATGTAGAAAAAGAATTTGGCAAACTGTGATGCGATTCACAACAAGAAAATAACTAGAAAACCTGGAATAGAGTGGAAAATAAATGGATTGAAGGATGTGAACCTGGAATAGGGAGGAATTATAGTAATCCGATAAATGGGTGGAAGGATGTGGACTTCCTGATTGGAAGATTCTACAACGGGCACAGCACAATGGAGAACAAATAGAGCACAGTGATTTCAGAAAACTGGAGATAGTCAGAAGATCTGTGAACTTCCAAAGACTAAGTAGATGCTAAGTTCTGATGAGCCATCCACCCTTCCCCACCAAGACAATTCAGTCCCCCCATGCCTTTCCCCAAAGTTCTCTTTGCCTCAGGATATTCCCGTCCTGCCCAAAACCCCTCTGGCCCTCAAATTCCCCTGCCCATAGGATCTCAGATGTTACACACGATATGTGATCAAAGGGAAAAAAAATGGTTTCTGTAAAAAGAGGCAGATAGATCAACCCCACTCCCACCCCACCCCCACTCCTGCTAAGAAATTCTTACTTGTCAAGGTCCCTAAACAAGTTTCACATAAGCTAAGAAAAGAAAAAGAAAGCCCTCCAAGTCATTACCATGTTTCTCCCATTTGTTCTTCTCACCTGCCAGTGATCAGGGGATAGAAAACTTGAATTTTAAAATTCTGAGTCTTTATTTCTATTACCAAAACAACAACAAGAATTACATTGTCTTTGGTCTTCTCAAAAGCAACATCAAAATGTCAGAAACAATAGAGCAATGCCTTCCAAGTTGTTAAGGAAACTGATTTTATGTTAAACTTTAATATGTAGCAAATAAGAAAAGGCTAGAATAGGTATTTTCCACGTATGTAAGGTCTCCAGAATTACTTACCACACACCGCTTTCCAGGAGGTTGTTGGATAAAGTGCTCTAACAAAAAGAGGAAATAAACGTAGCAAGAGACATTCATGGAAACAGTTAAAAAGAGGAACATACACAGGAGAAGGACAATGGGAGTCTCCACAGGATGATGACAAAAGTCCCCAAAATGGCAAATGTGTCTGACAGGTGTGTGGCAGAAGACTGCAAAATTGGATCTTTCAGGAAAGCCACATGAATGAAATAACTAATATTTCTAAACAGGAAAAAAAAGAGACTTTGACAAATGGCCAAGTTTAGAGATAATGATCAGTGTGTAGAAAACTACACACACATACCTGAATACAAAAGGGATAATCATTAACTCAAGACAAAACAGCAAGTATTCAGGAAATGAAGTATGTATAGGAAACCATGAGGCTCAGCTTGAATAAGATTTGCATAATGATACACAGTGAGCCTGAATATGCAGACAGAGACTTGGAACTCGTGTGACGATAGAACCTGCCACCCAAAGCCCAGCCTCTGCAACAACTAGCCCTGGAAAGCCCAGCTGCAGCCTCCACAGCACTTTGCCCAGGGTGGTCAGAACATGGTGAGTGACTTCCAGTTTCCCTTCAGTTCAAGGCCAGCCAGAGAAAGCCAAAGCTGCTCCCAAGCCTGTTACGTAAGATGCCTTCCTCTAGTCAATTCACCTTCAGCTTCCCTGGGCCAGTAACCTGGGGCCTGAGCACAACTGAAGCCTTATTCTTTCCCACTCTAAGCTCTCTCACTCCTCTACCTGTGATCCAGTCCCTGCCAAATGCAAGGGATGGTCACTAGTCATAGCAAGCTCCGAATGGATAGCTTGTGTTGGTTCTCATTTTGGGGGTCTTCATTTATTTCCACAACAGAATATTGATTTACTCACAAAGTATTATTACACTGCAGGAATGGAGGTTGGAAAGCATGGATATGGAAAGACAGTAGGAGTATGTGAGAGATTAATACATGTCTTCTAGAGAGGGAAAGCATAAACAATGACTAACACCGAAAACACTAATCAAGTGCCACTGTAAGTATGTTACAGAGAAATTTAGAAGTGTATCCCAAAGGAATGAGCAAGAAATGCTTTTCTTTAGGAGAGAAAGAGGAGGACTATAAAGTGATGGCGATTTGCCTGGCGAGCGTTTTAGAATTATCTGATCCTGTGTGAAAATATGGCTTAGATAAAACTAAAAGTAAGCAAACCATATATTTAGAAATCTCCAGATTAATCCTATTCATGTTAAGTAACACAGACAAATTCACAAAACCACCATCATAAAAAGAGTCCATATTGTACAAGGCTACAACTTCTAAATAGGACATGCGTCCATGTCTATAGGACAGAGAATGAGATGCAAGAGGAATCTGAAATGAAGAAAGAAAATGAAATTTTAAAAATGCAACATGATGCCTAGGGCAATAGGAAGTGTCTTGAAATAAGAAGTGTGAAAAATAAAATCTCTGCAATGGAGGTTAATAAAAGGGGTAGGGCAAGATAAAAAAAGACTCTTTGAAAAGAAAAGAAAAATTATAAACATCTTTGCATGAAACTCTTCAACAATCTGGAGAGTGTGAATCTCCTAGCAAATCTTGTTCTGACACAGGAATTAAAACACTCGTAGTATTAACCGACCTTACTTACCCTAACCCTACCTGAACTCTAACCCTAGCCCTAACCCCAACCCTAATCTTAACCATAACCCTAATTAATCTAGTGTTCAAACCTCCTCCTACCACCTATTTCCATGTGACCTTGGGCACATTTCTAAGGCTGTTTCCTCACCTGCAAAGAGGAATAGTAATACCCACCTCTCAGGATTGTATTGAGAATTAAATGAAATAATATGTAAAAATTCCTATTACAGGTCTTGGCAAGTAATGAGTCCTGGTAAATGTCCGAAAATATAATTATCAGATGCTTTAGGATTATTTGGATTTTCAATGGGACATCCAAAATAAAGTCGATGTCTTATGAGAAAAACAGATATGTTAATCTCCTTTCTCCAACTCATCTGTAGCTGTCAAAAAAAGACATTTGCCTATTTAATAGTCATTGAATGAGAAGAACTCATTTTGGTGAGAATTACAAAGACTGCTGAACAAAGAGAAGAAACCTCAGGAGTCCAGGCTACGGGAATTGGTGATGTGGGGGTTTTAGCCTGTAGATAAAATACTTGGACTCAGGTGATTATTATAATATCCTTAGATAAAATTTTAGAAAGTCAAATGTCACCAGGGCCACTGTTCTGGAAATTAGCAGCTCTCTCTCTCAATCTTTCTTTTTTTAAATAAAATCTCACTTTAATAGAAACATAGATACAATTCATATTTCTCTTTCTTCTTTTTCTATGGAGGAAACCACAGCTGAAGTGTGAGGATTAATGGCATCAGACATTAGTCCCCAGTGTGGGTGAGAAACAGTGCATGTCAGTAATTTGTCTACTGGGGACAGAGCAACTCGTTTCTGTTGAAAGGAGGAGGCTGAGCTCAGCTCCCTCCAGAGGTGTCCCATATGTAGAAGGCAGACACAAGGGTGGCAGGCTTTAGGTCCTACCAGAAACTCTATGAATGCAGGCAGTTGTATAAAATTTCCTCATTTAAAAATATTGGCTTGATATTACTAAAATCCCAGGTCAGTCAAACAAAACGCATTACACATCTGCAGACCAAATACAGCCCAGTAGTTTGATAAATTTTGGTCATTTTTCTAAATTCACAGGAGAGAGATTATTTTGTGTCTTTTTGATACAGATTGGAAGACTGAGGCCCAAAGAGGGAGGAAGGTCTTTCCAAGGTCAATTACGAACAGCAGGCCAGGCATGAACAGAAGCCCACCGTATGAGTTTGCTTTCACATTACTAATAAAGACATACTCCGGACTGGGTAATTTGTAAAGGACTCACAGTTCCACTTGGCTGGGGAGGCCTCACAATCATGGTGGAAGGTGAAGGAGGAGCAAAGCCACGTTTTACATGACTGGTGGCAGGCAGGAGAGTGTGTGCAGGAGAACTCCCCTGTATACAACCACCAGATCTCCTGAGGCTATTCACTACCACAAGAAAGGCATGGGAAAGAGCCACCCCTGTGATTCAATTACCTCCCACCAGGTCACTCCCATGATACATGGGAATTATGGAACTACAAGATGAAATATGGGTGAGTACTCAGCCAAACCATAACACCCACATTCTCTGACCTCCAGTCCTGGAATCAGGAATAAAAGGAAGACACAAGCCTGGCTGCACCTGACCTCATCTCCCCGCAGGAGGGAGCCCAGACCTCAACCCTTATCTGGACAGCCTCAAAGTCAGAATGTGGAAGGGTGTTGTAGAGCCTGTGCATTTGGCTAATACATAACTTTTAATTCATGAAGAGCATACTTATATTGACTTATGTTGTTAATATATTGGTTGTGTGAATTATTTGAATTATTAAAAGGTAAATATTGAAAACATACTTTTGACATATTTTTTAATACTTCTTCATTTTTGACATACTAGGGGGCCTGGAAATGAAAGTGGTCCAGTCTGTCTGCACCTGTAAGAGAGCCTGACTAAATCTGATTGGCTTCTTTTCCCTGACGTGGAAAATGGGGGTGGTATTGTTACATCCGATGAGTGTTCTGAAGAGTGACTATGCTGTGTGGACTAATTACTCCTAACTCCCACTTAACGTAGAGCAGAATTGCATTTTACATATTAGAAAATCTAGTAATGTGCTTTTAACTGAAAACAAAATTACCTTTCCTCTGTTCATGTAAACTAATAAATAATACACTGTTCTCTAGTTGTTTTATATGCATTAAGGCATTCTATCATAAAAGAAAGTCATAACTCTGCTCTATAGTTCTTAATATAGATAACTTCAAATGCTTCTAATATTGACATATTGATTTGGTGACCTTCTTTCTTTTCTTATTAAAAGGCCACAGCAGAAACACATATTATCTCATATCTGAAGAAATTTCAGAAAATATTATTCCTGTAGCTTCAGCTGATTCAAAATTAATTTCCTATATCTTGTCCCACTTTTGTATTCTTAGTCACGGATAAAGCCATGGCTCTCAATGCTAAGGCAGCAGCATGCTTTGAGGATCAGGATTCGGTCCACCTTGCCATTCTCAGGGTTTACTGCTGGTTTAACTTATCTTTCATTCATAATCCCCTTACAAGGAGAAAATATTCTGTAACTTATTTAAGCTGCAATGGTTTGACTGTTGCCATGATCAAACACATATGTTATTAGCAGGTGTGTTTGCCAATAAAGACATTCTCAGGTTCATACAAGTGTGCATATTTATTTAAATTACACAAAAGACGTCTTAATTATGAGTTAAGAAAAACTTTAGGAGATGGATATAAATTGTCCCACATTCCTCATCTGGTAAGCATTGTTTATTTTAGCAAAATTTATCTGAAAATATTCAGATAAGGCTTTGTTAGGCAAAGAGACTCAGAGAGGGACTATGATGCAGTTAACTGGAACTCTTAACGTTCTAGGAAGACATAGTCGGCATAGAAAAAGCTGTGATCCAAGGCAGAGAAAGGTCGGGAAATGGATGGGACGAAGCTCACATGCCCCAGTGGGCCATGGGTGGAAGCCTTGGGTTTTTCATGGAATCTGAAGGGAAGTTGGTGTTTGAAGGCAGTGAATTTTGAATTGGGCTTGAAAGATGTTCATGTCAAGAAGGAGGGAAGCTGCTGCTGGTGATGGATATGCAATAAACACAGAAGTCGGTTTATAGAATGCACACATAATGGGGCCATCGCACCTGGGACGGAAAGACCTTTACACTTTTTAGGTATAAAGCACAAATATACATACAGTAGTAAAAATATATACATCATATTTGGGGTATTAAAATAGCATGCGGAAGATTGTTGAGGGTGGCTATAATGAAAGAATGCTGAGCAGCACCGCCTCAGAGATGTAAGTTATGTTCCACTTGGAATACTTACAGTTTAGAAGACAGAATGCGATGGTTGAAAGTTTTCAGTGAGGGAGGGAGTAAGCATTTTCTGAACTGACCCCAGTGGCCAAGGATGACTGCATATATGATAAATAAAAAACAAGGGTCCAGTCTTCCCCCAAAACCAAGGTATTGCCTCATATTTTACCATTGGCTGTCACTTCCTCGGGTTTATAAAACAATATGTAATGATGGTCCCAGAGTGAATTAAGACTTCATGTTGATTTTATGTAGCCCTGAACAACCTGAAGAATCACATGTGAACATGTACTGCATGGATACATCTTAAAATTGGTGTTAAATGAAACATTCTAGAAACAGGACAAGAGCTCAGGCACCATTATTCATACTAAAAACAAACAAACACTTTGCGACATATGTGGTATGCATTTGTTGGGACAATTGCCAAACACATGAGTAACGCTGGGCAGAGAGAAAATAGCATGAAGTAAAAAGGAGGCATGTCACGTAAACCAACAGCAATAGCATGATTTTGGTGAAATCCTATAACTGAATCCACTCTGAACCCGCAGTCCAAAATATTTAAAATAGGAAATGAACCAATGAAAGAAAGTTCATAGATTTTTATCTTGATGGGATCTCAGCACAGATGTCTGATTTGTCAGTTAAATGATTCCAATTCAAGATTTTCATTTCTGGATGTGTGGAGTAACTGGGACCTAATATACCTTTTAGTCTTAAGCAATTTTTAAACAGTAAAATTATTTGGGATGAGTTTTCAGGTCTCAGAACACAAAAAAACCACAAGGTTAGGAGTTGAGCGCTTGGGCTGTGAGGAAGCTGCAATTGTCCACAAGTTTACCTCTAGTGAAAACAGGGTTCACACCTGTTAGTGCTTCATATTGAAATTATTGTGAAATGCACATAAGCACTGGGTTAATTTATTGTGGGAAGGGATGTACCTCAGAAGGAATATTTGAATCATGAATTTTAATAAAAGGATGTAACAAAATCTCATTTCTTGGGGAAGTATGTCAATTGGCTTTACCTTGAAATGAAAGGTTGTACATAGCATCTGTCAGATTCTCTACTACAATGTGAGTACAATGTTACATTTGTATTTTGTTTATATTTTTTCCACCATCTCTCAACCATTCTCTTACCCAGTGAATGGTAAACCATTACACATACAATTTTAATTACATATACTTGAGGCTGGTATGGGCAGTGTCATTTTGATATGTATTTATTTAAGATTTGCTTAAATGATTGCTCCAGCCTGGGTGACAAATATGATATTATTACTTATCGCAAAGTGGACACTCCCATGATTTCGTCCTCCTCTTGCCACTTCACCTCCAAAATCTGTCCCTTTCTACCGAATTCTAAAAGGTATAAACCAAGTTACCTGTACGCTGTTGCAGAGCTTCTGGGGGCATTTCTCAGTGCAGCGACCACCATAATCATTGTTTCGTAGCAAAGCCCTCTTAAAATCCTATCCAGCCATGTGTTCATGCCCGTCCATGAAGTAGGTGAGTTACAGGTGGAAAAATCCAACCTGTTCAACGTGGAAAATGGCCCTGGTTCAACAGGAATGCTGAGGGAGGTTTCCCTTGTGATAAAACACAGCGCCAACTTCTTAGTAGCATCACTGCACCATGAAGAAAGAAGCGACCTAAGGAAGCGTCCTTCTAGAGAAAATGGACTTCACCTTTAGGAACTCCACAGGCCAAAGCTAAAACCTGCATTGAACACAACCGTAGTTTGAAGGCTAAGATGGCCACACATAAAGGTGAGTCCAGTGTGAACAGAGTGAATTCTCACTGGGTGACTCTAATTAGAATCAGGTGTGGATTTTTGTTTGTTTGTTTGTTTGTTTTTTAATATATTTGTCAGGTATTGTGGGGCAGACAGATCCACAGGAACAAAATAAGGAAATGGAATTCATAAAGGTTTTCTGCATTGTTTTTGACTCAATTTGAAATCACTGGCTGACAGGCCTTTCCTGATGTCGATCTTACAGGTGATTCATAGCATGAGATGCTGTAACACAAAACAAATTCACTGTCTCACTCTGATCAAAGGACATCATTCACTCAACCTTTCTATTTATTTGTTCCCATACATGACACTTAACCCAATTTCAAACCTCCAAGTCCCACAGATGAAATACAAAGTTTAAAAATAAAATTCCTACACAATGTGAAACAGCTGTGCCCGGACCACTCTAGTTCCCATCATTTTATCCTTTTATATACACACGTTCCCACTGTCCTTTGAAAAAGAATCCCGCATCCTGTAATCAGAGAAATTGTCATCAAGGGCAAGGAGATAGTTTATATTTTGCCAAATACTAGAAAGCAAGCATCTGTTCTACACACAAGTTTAAGTGATCAGCTGTCATTCAGATCAAAGAGAAAGCAATCAGAAAAACCTAAATATAGATCAACTTCAGATAGTTCTGGGGTCTGTCTTCCTATGACATCTGTTGAGTTGTGCTTGGTTGGTACACATCAACCATGAAAATGAAGACTGAGTTGCAATTAAAAAAAAAATGCATCTTCCAATGGCAGCCAGGTCTTAGAAGTAGACATTCCTACAAATGCAACTGTATCTTACATATCTGGATATCTTTGGTGCACAGACATAATACTTAATGTTCATTGAATTAACTAATTAGCCAGATAAAATGATAAATAAATAGGATGCAAATGAGAAGGCCAATGTATTGAATAACACTGGGGAGTTGGAGTCCAGTTTTCAGTCTGTTACTCACTTCCCGACCTTAATGTAACTTCCTCCATCACAGCCATAGAGTAACCCTCTAGCTAATGAAGAACTGACCAGTGTGCTATATGAAGCCCTGAATTTTTGTCATCTTAATTATATTCCAGGTCAAAGATAGGCATGGATGTCTAAGTGTGAGGTTATGACTACGGACTCTAGTGGACCAAATGGGCAGGCTGAGACTCAGTCCTAAATGGTATGCATTAGAGGGCATTGCTTTGATTTGGAGAAAGAGGTAAGCAATTGACCAGTTCTGGTGTCAAAATGCAGCATGTCACGTCACATTATCTGCAAATCTAGATGCATATTTTGAGAGAGAACATTACCTGGAAATGCTTTTCCACCTAATTTATTTTCTTTTTCGGATAATTTACTGCTTTCATTTTCAGTTTTATTTTAGCTTCCAGCATATGGAGATTTCATATCTTTCTAGACTTGCTAGGCATTTATGAAAAAGAATCTCTAACATGTCTAGGTTATTGTAAATGGGATTATTTATTGGTCATTTTACTCATTGTTTTCTTTTTCTTCTCTTTCTGGATTTGTTTGTTTGTTGGTTGGTTTGTTTTGAGACAGGGTCTCTGTTGCCCAGACTAGAGTGCAGTGGCATGCTCATGGCTCACTGTAACCTTGAACTCCTAAGACAAAGCCATTCTTCCGTCTCAGCCTTCATAGTAGCTGGGACTACAGGTGTGAGCCACCACACCCTGCTAATTTTATTTTTTATTTTTATTTTTTGCAGAAACTGGGATCTCACTATGTCGCCCAGGCTGGTCTCAAACTTCTGACCTCAAGTTATCCTCACACCTCAGCCTTACAAAGCGCAGGTATGAGCCACTCAGCCAGACCCTTTGTGTTCTTTATACTTTTGTGTTTTACCTGTTTATCTAATCTTCCTGGAACCTTCATGTGTCTGAGATTGTTACTTTCCCACCATGGTTTAATGACCTCTTTCACTCCCTTTCCCTTCACAGTTAAGAGTTTTTGGTGTTCTCTCCTTATTTATCAAAAAGCCCTTTCACCATATTTATCTCAAGGGGAGTTGGTTTTTAGTCCACTAAAAACTCCTCCTTTTCCCCCTTTTTTTCAGACAAGCATATATACAAGCCAGGGTTTCTGATGGGCAGAATCTGGGCCTACAGAATAGTTCTCCTATTTGTAGAGGCTATGGGCTTCTGAGTTACACAGTTGACCTCCCAGGATGAGGCTCTTACTATCTTTGGAAAATTACATTTTCCAGAATGGCCACTGCAGTTTCTCCCCCCACCCCCCTGCACTTGTTACAATCAGGGTTTGTTGTTGTTGTTGTTTTCATTTGTTTGTTTGTTTTTTTGAGATGGAGACTTGCTCTGTTGCCTAGGCTGGAATGCAGCGGTGTGATCTTGGCTCTCTATAATCTCTGCCTCCCAGGTCCAAGCAATTCTCCTGTCTCAACCTCCCGAGTACCTGGGACTGCAGGCACTCACCACCACACCTGGCTAATTTTTGTATTTTTACTAGAGACAGTATTACACTATGTTGGCCAGGCTGTTCTTGAACTCCTGACCTCCAATGATCCACCTGCCTCAGCCTTCCAAAGTGCTGGGGTTACAGGTGTGTTCTAATAGTCTTCCCATTGAAATGTGGGGCCTGCGTTTTTTTCCTTTGCATCTGGGTTTTTATTTTTGGGATTTAAGGCAGAAATCTTGCTATGTGATCTCTTTGACTAGCTCGTGGAAGGCTTTCTCCTAATTCTTGGGGCATTATCTTGGAACCAAGGCACCATGCTGTGAGGAAGCTCAAGCATCCTGTGGAACGACCCACAGAGGGAGACAATGAGGACTCATCAGCCCTAATGGAGTCTCCAGATGAGAGCCAAGCCCAGTTTGTTGGCGATATGAGGAGCCACATTGAAAGCAAGCCCTGCAACTTCAAGTTGATCCTCCTCAGCTGATGCTGTAAGGAACAGAGATGAACTATCTTTTCAAAGCATTGCACAATTTGCAGGTTTTAAAACCAGCTAAATGATTATTTTAAGCCTGTATATTTTAAGGTAGTTTGAGACATCACAATAGAAAACCTGATCATCTTTTGGTTTTGCCCCAGGAATCAATGTTTTATAAGATGAAGAAGCAAAGGGGTGAAGAACAGATATATTTTTTTCAGTGATATCTCAATAGCCTTGAAGATCCCTTCCAGACTTAGAAGTTAGATTTCCCATCATTTCTATAGGACATGTAATTTTTTTTTTTTTTGAGATAGAGTCTTACTCTGTCATCCAAGCTGGAGTGCAGTGGCATGATCTTGGTTCGCTGTAACCTCTGGCTCCCAGGTTTCAAGTGATTCTCCTGCCTCAGCCTCCTGAGTAGCTGGAACTACAGGCACACACCACCACGCCCGGCTAATTTTTGTATTTTTAGTAGAGAAGGAGTTTCATCATGTTGGCCAGATGGTCTCAAGCTCTTGACTTCATGATCCATCTGCCTTGGCCTCCCAATGTGCTGGGATTATGGGTGTGTGCCACCGTGCCCAGCTAGCATGGGATATTTTTGTTCATACGTTTCTTTTCTGTCATGAATATTTTAGAAGGAAGTAGAAGTTGTTCATACCAGGAGCAACAGCCAAACAGCGTGAGCAATCAAATGTTTCTAATGAAAATTGGTGAGAGGCAGTTTGGGGTGGTGGCTGTGAACACAGAAGCGGGGACCAGGTTTTGCAGATTCATATCCTGGCTATGACACACCCTTGTGGTAAGCAGGTTCTTTTTGTTTGTTTGTTTGTTTGTGACAGGGTCTTACTGTGTCATCCAGGCTAGAGTGTCGTAGCGTGACCTAGGTTCACTGCAAACTCCGCTTTTGGGGTTCAAGGGGTTCTCGTGCCTCAGGCTCCCAAGTAGCTGGGATTATAGGTGTGCACCATCACGTCTGGCTAGGTTTGTATTTTTGTAGAGATTAGGTTTTGTCATATTGACCAGGCTACTCTTGAACTCCTAGCCTAAAACGATCCTCCCTCCTCAGCCTCCCAAAGTGCTGGGATTACAGGTGTGAGCCACCGTGCCCGGCCATAGATTCCTTAACCTGTTTTCCATAGCTGCAAAACAACATTTATAGAGCATCTACTTCATAGAAGTATTATGAAGATCAAATGCGTTAATATTATAGTGCCCTGAGAAGAGGGGCAAAGTGTTTGATTCCCAATGATCAAACTGGAAAGCTTAAGCTCATCAAAGACAGTAGCTAGAGAAAGAAAGATCCTCTTTTGAGAATTGGAAACTACTGATATCATTACACCAGCTCTCTTCCTATAACTGCTCTTTACTATTAGATAGATAATTTGAAATCTAGTAAAATATTGGGTGAGACAATTACAACAAAGAGGTCTTTAAAAAGCTGAAGAAAAACCAAGCTGAGAAAAAAATGTGCCAGCCAAGGAGATGTGGACATAACTCACACATTGTGAGACATCAAATAATTTAATGACTGTATTTTACTCTTGTGGGGACATAAATGCCAAGGATACAGAATTTAAAGCCATGACTTTCTTTACCATACATAAAGACTGGCCTTCAAGAAGAGAGAAGCCTTCCAGAGGCTCAAAACATTCTCATTGCTAAGGCATCAAAATTTTAAGCTTTCTTTTTTATGCCTGAATTTGTCCAAAATTTCTCCCATTCCCCAAATCATTCTAAACCTTCTTTGTGATCTTCAAGAGAGAATGAACTTTTTATTCATTAGGAATATAGCTTTGAAATAAAATTTAATATGCATTTAAAAAGAGATCAATATATTTTTTAAAAGAGATCAAATATACCTTTGAAAACAAGAGGGGGTCTCACTATTTGTTCAAAAGAACAAAAGAGAGTGTGACTTTGAAATTCTATAAAGGGGTTATGATGTCTGTTTGTTTGAAAAAGAGAAGCATTAGGATATTTTTAATAATTGGATTTTTAAACAAACCAATGTCAGGAAATTCTTTTGATTCTGGAGACTGCTGTCCCCGTCTATATCCTCAATATTTGGTACAGTGTAGGCATGCATTCTGTATTTGTTAAATAAATAATGGCTGAAATCATCAAGGCCAACCATTCAGTATTCACATATACCTCATGACGTGTGGAGGTACCACTTATTATCAACTATTTACTGGATAACGTAAGTATGGCATAGGGAGAATAAATAACTTCTCCAAAGACATATAATAAGAAGTCAGAGCCGGAATTTGAACCTAGGCAGTCTGACTTCAGGGTCTAAGCCCCAAATTCCCAAGAACTAAAGTGGCAGAAGGGATACAGAAAATAGGAAAAATAAAGCAGAAAGAAGAAAACTGCTATTAGTGATCAGAGAATCATTAACAATATTACACAGGGCAAATTTAGAATATTTGGGTGAGAAGTATGAGTGGAGCAAAAGTGTGAGAACTGAGTGAGGAGATAGGACACTGAAATGAGGTCTGAGAAAGAGAGACAGAGAGGAGAAAATGACCGCAATGTTATAGCAGATGAGGGCAACAGGTAGGACAGCAGAACCAGGGGAGACTTACCTGAGTTCCCTGTTCCCTCTAGGAATTGAGAAGCAGGTGCTTTCTGATAGCATAGAGGATGGGGAATTAGTTGGGTGGTTGGCAGAAAGACCCAGTTAGAAAGATGCCTGGATTCATGTCATAGAAGACTTGAGTGGCCGTGAGCTCAGCTCAGGGCTGGAGACCATAAACTAGCAGAGAAATCAAGTCCATTCCCCCTGGGACATTCTCCCAATAGCCTTTGACAATCTATCTGCAAATATCATCTATGTGTGTGCAATTCATCAGAGTTCGTAGTTGGCTGGGTAGGCAGAGTGTGAAGATAAGAGTGCTAGATGCTGATGTTCTTTTTACAGGATAATTAAGAGGTGGAGGTCCTGTGAAATCTGCACTGGCTCGGAAGTTCACCAAAAGCAATTTAATTGACTAAAAGAACAGGAAGGGGTTAAAAGATAACGGGGCTAGGTGAAATCTAAGGGCAGGTATAAAAAAGGAGGATACAAGAGAACCTTTGCCTATGGAAGGTGTGACTCAAAATGGGGATTCACCCACCTTTCAGGAGACCTCACAGGTGGGCCAGGGTTCAAGTGCAGACCGTGGAAGAGCCTGCTGAAAGGTAGCCAGTCTCCTTCTGTAAGCCACTCAGGGCACACCAGGCTGGGATGTGTTCAACCTGACATCTTGTATAAAGCAGGGACTTCATGGTCTGCCTCTGACAATCTTCAGAAGGATTATTACAATGTTTCTGGGAAGTGCCCATGCAGCCAGTAAAAAGAAAAAAAAGCAACAACAGTCATTCCAGGATTATTTAGAAATTATTCAACTTGAATTACATTCTTTTTTCAGGAATGAATCTCCCATGTGAAATATATTCTCCTTACATATTTATCTACTTTAAATATCCCATTTTATATAATTGAGCACATATAAGCTGCTATATAAACTGTAATTTTACTACTCTGAGCCTGCTTTGAATTGCTGTAAATTAAGAATCATAATAACACCCATACCATAGAAACAGCATAAGGAAAAATTTAGACCACATGTAATGTCCTCCCTCTTTCATTTAGATCCCAAGTTCTGATGTCAGGACAAATTAGCTGGAAATCACTGGTATTTTTACTTTCTTGGCTAAATAAATTGGCACCATAATGGAGCAATATCATTAACTAAGTTTACTATCTATTCAGCAAACCAGCTGTGAAATAATGTGATTCTTGATGCTTTATTATTAATTTGGGTGGTAACTATTATTTGCAATTATTCAAATCAAGTAACATTACTTTAGTATTTCATGTCACATAATGGTTAAATTGGCATGTCTTCAATTTGAATGACATATAACTTCAATCTGTATTTACAGAAATGGAAAAAAAGAATACCTGCTCACTTACTGGTTTATACGAGACCTCCTCTTTTGGAAAAGTCACTCTTGCTGGGAAAAGTCTTGGCAAGGGTGCTTGGGCTGGGAATGTCTCTGGCTAATGGGCAATACTGTTTCAGGAAGGGAGATATGAGGATCTGTGGCAGGATAACAGCTAGGAACCCAACTCTCCTGGGATCAAGGAGAGTGGAGGTCATGGAGTGGGGAGAGAGGAGGATGGAGAGAGATGGGAATGGGAAGCGCTGACATGAGGCAGCTGGAACCCTTTCCTGAGACCTCAGATGTCTTCAGTAATGTGAATAAATGGGGCTTGTGAACCTGGACATGCTGACATTTGGAGCTGACAATTATTTGTCATGGGAGGCTGTCTAATACATTGTAGGATTTTAGCCAGCATCACTGAAATCCAACCAAAGGATACCTGTGGCATCCCCCTTCACAGTGCTGAAAACCAAGAATGTCTCCAGATGTTGCCAAAATTCCCTAGGTTGAGGGGAGAGAAAGAGGTGAAATTTCCTCTGGCTGAGAATCATTTAACTGAACTCCCGAAGTCTTTGTTGGGACTGGACATTTATGGAACCAGAAGGGGCTCAGCATGGTGACTGGATTGACTCATAATCAAAATAGCAAAGAAATAAAAAAAACTTAGAGCAAAGAACTGTAAAAAAGTGACTATGAGGAAGTAAAGCCCCAGGTAGTTCAGACATTGTGTGGGGATGGGGGACAGTCCCAGGTCCTGGCAGAGATTCACCAGGTATACTTATGTAGGTTACTCAGAAAACTGGGGGCCCGCAGGTTATATTCATAACGGTGTTTTCTTGTTTGCTTGTTTTTAAATTCACACTTTAAAAGAACCATTCAGGTGAACTATAAAACATCATGAAAAATCCATTTAAATTGGTATAAATATTTTAGGGAAAGAGAGATCTTATTGAAAATGGTTGGGTATTGTTAATGCTGCTTCCAACTTGAGTATGGGCTCTTTGGTAGATCAGCCTTGAGTCACTTTCTCATTATGCATTTATGTAAAGATACTATACTACTTTTGTAATTATAAAAAGAAAAAAATGCAACAAACTTTGAAAGAACACTTACAGTTGAAAATACACAAAAAAGTCTAAGTGTTTCAGAATGAGGGCCTGTTGGGGGCCTGAAGTGGCATCACTGCCTTAGAAGCAGGATCATCCTGCGGGTGCATCTGCTGCAGGACATTTTAAAACATTTTTAGACCCTGTCACAGATTTGCTATCACTTGTCGCTGCATAGCTGGATGGAAACTGCTGGGCCAGACATGGAGTATAATCCCAGCACTTTGAGTGGCTGAGGCAGGAGGATTTCTTGAGCTCAGGAGTTCAAGACCAGCCTGGGCAAAATAGTAAGACTTTGTCTCTGAAAAAAAATTAAAAAGGAAACCGCTCAACATAATGAGGTGCTGAGGACTTGCCTCTGGTCCACAGGCACCAAGAAGGTGTTGCCTTTTCTCGCCACCTTGAAGCTTCCAGTTGTTGAATGCGGCGTGGTTGAATCCCATTAGTTTGCAAGTTTATTTAGGGGTGGGCAATAAACTAAATGAAAATGCATTTGATAAGGAAGATGTCCCATTTCTCATATCCACATAAAGCATGCACACTCCTTTTATTAGCCTACATATGTCAAATCCAGGCTCAGCTTGCATTAACTCCTATCCAGCCAAATTATAAGGGTTTCCTGCATGGACGTGGTTGCCAAATATGCAGTTTTCTCCCTAGACCCATAAAAGCTGTCTCTGAGACAAAAAGGATGAAAACAAATTGTTTTACCTTCAACTCAAACATGCAAAGAGGGCTGGTCTGCCTCACTCCTACCTCCATATGTGCAGCTCAGAATCACATTTGTGGAGGATTCGAAAAACATTTACCAAATTTCTGGATCACTTATTTACATTGCTTTTGCCATTTAAAAAAAATGCATATATTTAAAGTGTACAATATAATGTTTTGATATCCTTATCTGGATCTACATATATATAGTGATATAGTGAATTGATTATTATAGTCAACGACAACAACAGCAAAAAAAGAAGGAGATGCTGCCATTCACAACAGTGAACTGGATGAGCCTAGAGGACATTATGTTAAGTAAAATAGGACAGACACAGAAAAAAAAAAATACTGCATGGTCTCACTTGTATGTGGAATCTTAAAAAAAAAAAAAAAAGAATATGTAAAATGGAAAGTAAATGTTTACCAAGGGCAGGGAGTGAAGGCAGGAAAGGGGAAGATGGAAATCGGAGAGTGCACAGCTGCACTCACAGGGAATGAAAAAGTCTATCGACCTCCTGTACAACATGAGGACTACAGTTGTAAATAATATTGTATTATAGACTGGTAATTTGCAAAAAGAGTAGATTTTAGGTAGTCTTACCATATGCATACACAAAATAGACGAATTGCCTTTAGATCAGTGTATTAGTACATTTTTACACTGCTATACAAAATACCTGAGACTCGGTAATTTATAAAGGAAGTTTAATTGACTTACAGTTCTGCATGGCGGAGGAGGCCTCAACAAACTTACAATAATGGTGGAATAGTAAGCAAGGCATGTCATACATGGCAGCAAGACAGAAAGACAGTGAAGGGGGAGGTGCCACTTTTAAATTATGAGATTTCCTGAGAACTCACTCCCTTTCAAGGGAACATCATGGGGGAAACCACCCCATGATCCCATCACCTCCCACCAGGTTTCCTCCTCAACATGTGGGGTTTACAATTTGAGATGAGATCTGGGTGGGAACACAGATTCAAACCATATCAATAAGAGTCCAGTGTTACGCAGGGAGCACAGCAGGATGAGTTCAACGTTCCTGAGACATTTTGTACTTTGAAAAATCATTTTTAAAAGATTTCCCTTGGTATATATACAATATGTTAATTCTTGCTCACACATCTTACACGTAAACAGAAGTCACAGATGAAACCTTCCCACTATTTCAAAAAAAAGTAGATTTAGGAAAGAGCTTCCAAACAGGAGGAAAAGGCTATCAGCCATATCATTTCCTTTTCAAAAGATACATCAAGAAAAAAATCAACTTTATTGAATGGTTCCACCAGTTTTGAGGAGCACCATTGAACTTCTTTCACAAATTTCATCCCAGCCATCTGAGGGTGAGGACAGTTTTACAAAAACAGTGCCATAATGCAAATATTTTCATTAATTGTGTCTCAAAAAATGATAAGCATTGAATCTATTATACTATCCAGATAATAAACATACAAAAAAATTCATTTCAGATGTACAGACTTCCCTGTGAACTTTAAGGCTGCTCTGAGAAAGGCGATTGAGGGTATAAGAGGCCTTAAGACCTGAAAGGACATGGAAGAACACAATATTTGGAGTGTTTTAATTTAAAGAAATAGCAAAGTTGAGAATGCTTGTCTTGAATAATTTGATTTGTTTGTTCACTATGAAATGAAAGTTCCAGGGTGGAGACAGAATCTGGTCTAATAACTTTACTTGACACTAATTTGATATTTCATGACACAGGCTCTCTGTCAACTTTTCCATGGAAGTAGAAAATTCCAGTTGTCAGGATGGTCTTGGAGTTCTAAGCTGACTTTGCTCATGCAACTGGGCATGGGAGACAGAGGGAGCATTGCAACCAATCACAAACTTTCTTTTGCATCATTGGAGACAAAAAAGGACATGTGCTTTCCTAATTTATTCAGGATTGCTTTCTACCAAAGGAGACTGCTTGTTAATCTGTTGAACATTTGTATGTCATATTTTAAGAAATGTTGGTTCAGGTCTCTTACCTATTTTTTTTTAATCAGGTTATTTGTTTTCTGGCTATTGAGTTGTTTGAGACCTTTACATATTTTGGATGTTTTGAGTTAATTTTTGTATATGGTGTGAGGTAAGAATCCAGTTTCATTTTTCTGTCTATGACTATCTAGTTTTCCTCAGCACCGTTTATTGAAAAGATTGTTCTTTCCTCACTGTGTATTCTTGGCACCTCTGTGAAAAAAACACTTGACTGTAAATGTGTGGGTTTACATCCAGGATTTATACTGAGTTCCATTGGCCAGTGTGTCTATTTTTATTCTGGTACCATGTTGTTTTGTTTACAATAGCCTTTGTAATATATTTTGAAATTAGGTAATGTGATACCTGCAGCTTTATTCTTTTTGCTCAAGATCGTAGGGTCTTCTGTGGTTCCACATGAATTTTAGAATTTTTTTCTATTTCTGCAATTTATTTGTAAGTTTAGGAGTCTTTTCCTTGTAATGTCTTTCTTTACTTGAGCAGGTCAATTTCAGAGGATGTAGCACCTGCTGACACCAAGGAAGTGCTCACTTGGAAGCAGAGCACACAGGAGCTTGCCTGTCCCTCTCATCCCTTTGAGAAGGACCAGTCTGTCTTTAGGGGACTCAGGTGTCTGTTCTAATAAAAACAGAAAATTTGAGAACTTGGGTAGAATCAAGTCCTGTGTGACCCTGCAGAAGCAGTTGGACAAAGTTTCAGCACAGGTCTGTGCTTTGTTCATGAGGCATGGAAGCAGCATCTCAGAGCAGCTTCTTTACAGGGCAACTGCAAAGCCCTTTGCTCCTTGACTGTTTCTGATCTCATTCAGGGGAATGGTACTGACCTTGATTTCCTACTCGTTATTGTCTCATGTAAACACATGAATCAGTATCAGTTTGATAGACCCTTAATAACCTGATGAAACTGTTGAAAAAATATTTGGAGCAAAGAGCCTATGTCAACAATGAAGAAAATAATGTTATTTCACTGGTTACATATTAATGGTCAGAAAGAAACATTATAATGTTTTCCTCTATGAGGTAGGAGTCTCCTGTTTATACGACAAATAAACAGCAAGGGTTCTTTCACTGTCCAGTAAATAAACAAATTGGATAATGTCATTTTTGGCTCAATATTAAAACTAAACATTGGATGTGTTTAGTGGTTTCCTGTTCTGCTTAGAATAAAATCCAAAATCCATATTTTGGACTTTCAAGGTTGTATATTGTTTCTGGATGTCTTGACCATGTTGTTCCCAGATACTATTCATCAGATTCTCGCCATATTGTCCCATTTTCTTTGCCTCAAATACCGCCAAGCACACTTCTGCTCTTTTTCTTCCTGAAAGTCAATTTCCCAAATATTTTCCTCACTTTGTTCAGTCTCTGTGCAAATTCGACCCTTTCAGAGAGGACACCTTGAACTTCCTGTATAAAATAATACTACTCTTAATCCTCTTGTCATCCTCTTAATCCTTGCCCTACTTTAAATTGTTATCTTTCACCATTACTTGATACTATATGGCATCTATTTCTTCTGTTGTTTATTCTCAACTCTGTATACTAATTGCTTTCAAATGCTTTTATTTATGACTCAGGCTTAAAAACAAGCAAACGAAAAAGAAAAACAATCTCAGGACTCTATATGCACACAAATGTTCCGCTGATCAATATTCCTCTCTACCATATACAATCTGACACGGAAACAGTATTTCTATTTCCTTTTTAAAAAAATGTTCTATTTGCCACTGCATTGCTGTGAGATTCTGTCTCAAAAAAAGAAAAAAAAAAAACCTCCAGTCACTGAATTAATTTTATGGTCAATGGACTTCAAACTGCAGATAGGAAGGCCCTGAATTAGACTATAATGTCTGTGCAAGCAAGGGCTCAGTGAGTTTTGTACACTGCTGCAACACACGTTGCTACTGTTTTGATAGCACATGGAAGGGGATGAAAACAATTTGCGTTGAACGAATAAATAAATTTAAAAAGGGTTCCTCGTATGTCCCTAGTACTGAACTAAGCACTGGGAATATTATGATGAAGACTACAGATATATTCCAATTTGTTACATGCAGATCAGGAGGAAGATTAAAAAGTAAACACATGCAGTCATTTTGTATATTTAGTCAGCAAATATATGGCTGCAAGAGCCTGCTAGTTGCTGGAGGTGTGGGATGTAAAGATGCATAAACCTTACTTGATGAACAGTGCAAACTAGTGCCAGAGGGCCTGCAACAGTTTCAGAGTAACTAGCTATTTTGTCAAGTGTCGTTAAATGAAAATCTACCATGACCCACTGTCATCAGTGGTTGGGTTCATAACCCTGTGGAACACATTGTAATTTAAGTAATGCTGTCCTGCTGAGGACATTGAACAATGTTACTGAAAAAAAATCTGTGATTCTTTGTTTACAAAATGAAAATGCAGACCAGAGAAATTTCTCGGGGTCATTTCATATGTCTTTGTGTCAATCGGAAGTCCCACAAAAACATATTGATGTCTGCTTTGATAGAAGGATAAAAATTATTTTAGTGTGCCTGCTGAAACTTAATAATGATCAGACTAATTGGAGAGTCTGTTTGTGACAGTTTATTTCTCCCTAACTGTGACAATGGTTTTGCATACTCTCCACTGGCCTTTTCAGAATTTACAGAGCTGGAATCAACAGAAAAATGTCAGTAGTTGAAAAACTACATAATGCAGAAAGCCCATTTTATTAATCCTTATTTTGAATCAAGATATAATCCAAGTGCAGAGTCAGGAAACATTAAAAGGGAAGGTAATTCCATAAATACTCATTAAGCTACCACTACATTCCAATACAGCCCTAAGTATTCAGAAGCTTCAGTGATAAAATGTTTGTGTATTTGGTTGTTTGATTGATTGGTTTGTTGTTGTTGTAGGGTCTTGCTCTGTCACTCAGGCTAGGAGTACAGTGGCTTGAACCGGGCTCACTGTAGCCTCCACCTTTTGGGCTCAAGTGATCCTCTACCTCAGCTTCCCAAGTAGCTGGGACTATAGGTGTGCACCATCATGCCTGGCTAATTTTTTTGTTTTTTTTGTAGAGATGGAGTTTCACCATGTTGGCTAGTCTGGTCTCAAATTCCTGGGCTGAAAGGATTTACCTGTCTCAAGTTTCTGGGCTGAAAGGGCCTCCCAAAGTGCTAGGACCACAGGTGTGAGCCACCGTGCCCAGTCTAATTGTTGTTATTTATTTTTCCCCTCTGTGAAAAGACACTTGACTGCAGCCAAGAAAAAATTGCAAAGTAATACAGTATATTTTGTAAACTCTTGATGCACTAGAAATTGGGAGGTGGGAAGCAACCTGAGGAGTGTGATGGGAGGCAGTGTAAGGTGGGGAAGGAGGACCGCAATGTAGAGAAAGTAGAGGGTCCTAATTGTAACCTCAGGTCTATCACTATCAATTTTGTCAGACTCGTGGAATGTGTTAACCTCTCTAGTCCAAGTTCCCTAGTCTGATAATTGGAAATAGTAAAAAAGTATAATTTACAGGTGACTCATTCATTTCGTAAATATTGACTGAACTTTCATGGGGTAAGCAAGAGTTGCTGTTTTGGTTGCTCATCATTGATCACTTTACTTCTGGTAACTGCATCCCACTTGCCCATAAGCACACCTGCTTTCCCCCCGTCTCAGCCCTTGCTGTTCTAGTAAAACTGACTCCATCTCCAACTCAGCGCAGTGTGGGTCACATGGTCCAGGCTTGAGCCAATCAAGACAGAGCAATTTCCTGGTTAATGAGAAAATGGTTCTGAGAGGGACGCAGGATCCAGCCAGAGATACAATTTTGCTGAAAATTTTGGAAGACTCTTACTCTATTCTCACTGGCTCTAAACGTGGAGAGGATGTAAGTGCTTTTCAAAGCGCAAATATGATCCCCATTGTCCCTTGCATCAACCCCTTCAGTGCCTTCCCACATTTTTCCAGATGTCAAGCAGTGCAGTGACACCAAATGCTCTGGTGCTGCAGTGCTCACCTTGATCCTCTTTTCCCTTCTGCAGAAGTGGTCCAGGTTCATGGGCCCTAAAGCACATACAGTAGCAGGGCTTCTGTAAGGAAAAGGGTTAAAGGTTACACATTCAAAAAACCATTCAAATATTTGCCAAAGGATTAAAAATAGATTTTTAAAGTATGGTGTGTGTGTGCGCGTGCGTGTGTGTACATGTATATAATATGGTATATGTTATATATATTATACATAATATTCCATAGAAAATGGAATATTATTCAGCCCTAAAAAAGAGATTCTCACACAAACTACAACATGGGTGAACTTTGAGGATATTATGGTAAGTAAAATAAACCATATGCAAGGATGAATATTAGATGATTTCACTGATATGAGGTAGCTGGGATACACAAATTCATAGAGACAGAAGTAAAATGGTGGTTGTGAGGTGCTGGGGGAAGTAAAATGGAGAGTTATTGTTAAATGCGAACAGAATTTCAGTTTTGCAAGTTCAAAAAAATCCAGAAGTGGATGGTGATAATGGCTGCATAGCCATGAAAAGCTATTTAACGTCACCCAACTATACACTTAAAAATGGTTAAGATGGTAAGTTTTTATGTTGCATGTATTTTAGCACAAATAAAATTAAAAATAAAAGAGCATATTGTGGTGATCATCCACCAAGGTAGTCTCAAAAGATTCTAAGCAAGAGGTTGTGGCATTTCATCAGCTTCCAGGTGATTCCACCCTTGAACTTTTGTGCTGCATCTGCATAAACCTCTTTTTTGAGATGGGGTCTCCCTCTGTTGCCCAGGCTCAAGTGCAGTGGTGTGATCATGGTTCACTGCAGCCTCAACATCTTGGACTGAAGTGAGCCGCCCACCTCAGCCTCTCAAGTAGCTGGGATTACAGGCACACACCTACAAGCGTGGCAATTTTACATTTTCTATAGAGATAGGGTCTCACTTACTAGCGAGACCTCCCAAAGTGCTAGAATTACAGGCATGAGCCACCACACCCAGGTGCACAAACTTATTTTTATTCCTCACACAAATTAAGCTCCCTCAACAAGATGGAAAATATTAAAGAATGTTAGGAGGCACAAATGATAAATGAAGTTTAATGTAGCCTATTAGAGTCCCAGAGGAGAGAATATATACATAGGAAGAGAGGCAACATTGGATGAGATGATGGGAGATAAATTTTCAAGGACTAATGAGAGACACAAATCCAAAGATTCAGGAAGCACAACACATACCAACTAGGATAAATAACTTTAAAAATTGCAAACTCACATAGTCTAGTGAATGTGTAGAACATGAAAAACAGAGAGAAAGGCAGATGATCTATGAAAGAATAGCAGATGGGCTAAAAGCAGGTTTCTTAGTCTGTCATTTTTTAAGAACAGGAGTAAAATAAAGATTTCATTTTAAATGAAAACAAAGAAGAGAAAAAAACAAATTAGGCTTCCTTCTTCACAAGGCCTTCAGTAGCCAGTGCTGACTTAATCTTCTAAGTTTGGATTTGAGTCTCTCATTAGTCCTCTAGAATTTATCTCCCATCATCTCATCCAGTGTTGCCTCTTTTTCTACGTATATATTCTCTCCTCTGGGACTCTAACTGCTACATTAAACTTCATTTATCATTTGTGTCTCCTAACTTTTCTTTAATGTTTTCCATCTTGTTGAGGGAGCCTAATTTGTGTGAGGAATAAAAATAAGTTTGTGCACCTGGGTGTGGTGGCTTATGCCTGTAATTCTAGTACTTGAGAGGCTGGGACCCCATCTCTATAGAAAATGTGAAATAGCCAGGAGTGGATATGCATGCCTGTAATCCTAACTACTGGAAAGGCTGAGGTGGGAGGCTCACTTGAGTTCAGGATGTTGAGGCTGCAGTGAATCGTGATCACATCACCGCACTTTTCTTGGAAGTTCTTCCCTCTCCCATTCACCTGGTTGGCCTCCCCTCCTCTCTCAGAGCTCAGCTCCTCCCTCATGTCCTCTGTGAAGGCTTTGGCCATCTCCCTTGCTGGATGAAGTCCCCCTATCAGGGGCTCTCAAGGACCTGCGGCTGTTCCTCCTTTGTCCTGCCTGGGTTGTGGCTCACCACTGTGTGTTGATTCGCTGCCTTCTGTCTGTTTCTGTCCCTGAACTGTGAAGGCTAATGGGTGGGTCCATTCTGTGTTTTTGCCCAGCTCTTTATTTATGGTGCTCAGCACCAAACATATCACTTAAGATACTCTGAATAGGTTCTATCTGAGTAGAAGGAAGGAAAGAGAAAAGGGAGGTTGGCAGGAGGAGCAAGCACTTATGTCGTGGTTACAAAAGAAGATGGAAGACTTTTAAAAGCCCTTGAAGCATTCTGACTCCATGTGAGAAGCATAATCAGATCTAAAGATAATGGCAAGAGGCAGAAGCTCTTGAGACTATGGCCCTTCTCCTGTAATTTTACACAAAATCGTTAATCCCCAGGGAGCAGAGTTTGTGTTTAAAGATCATTTTCATTTCTGGATGCTCATGCATTGTTGCAGGAATGATTTTGTTAAGAATGTACTTGAGAAGCTTCAGTACTCCTTTATTAGCCAGTGCTAACTTAACCTCCTGGGGAGTACTTACAGAAATGACTGCAAGTACAGCAACAGGAAACAAAAAACCAGAAACTAAATAGCTGTACTTGGATGTACATCAGAAAACTCAAGTGTAGAAACCACGCACTGTTCTTGTTGGTTATTTATAGTCTTAACTTTGATTTCTGTAAAGTGGATATGATACATCTTCTCCACTACTTCAGGCACAGTCCAGCTCCTGTGACTTTCTTGTCCATCCACAGTTTTGTTCTTACTTAAGTCTATTAGCATTTATCTTTAACATCATCTGATGCAGGTCATCGTGTTAACATTTATTTGAACAAGACAAAGTTCTGAAGTTTGTTGCATCAAAGGGGGAATCAGCTTTCAAGTTTGAATTACTATATGCTTGTGGGAAATGAAGACCTCAATGTAAGAATATGATGTAATTTTAAATATTTATTCTCTGTGGACAAATTGCCTTATAATTTTTGGAACAACACAAAATGAGTAGCAACGCCAATAAACTCACTAATGTCACACAAAGGAGAAATTTAGGTTGTGATTACTTTTAGCAACCTCTTGGAAACCATTAAGCTACGCTTGTGAGAGATGGATCCAGGCATTGTGCAGTTCCCTCATCCATAAGCCTGTCAGACAGATCCCACCTGAAATACACTGAGGAAGAAGGGAGGTAGATTTCCATGAGTTCTGGGAAGGTTGTAAAGTATAAAAGACATTAGATGCAGGACTGGATTATGCAAGCTTCAGAGCTCTAGATTTGGATCTTCACCTAACTCTTACCAGTTGGGAGGCCCTGGGTAGGCTAACATCATGGAGCCTCTGTGTCCTCATCTCTAAGCTCTAGATCATAATTGTATCTTTTTCACAGTGTTGAGAAAATTAGACTGTCTGTACAAGTCAGCAGAAAAGTGTATTTCATGTGTCGCTACAATAATTTTAGCCACTGTTTTCATTAACATCGTGCATGTTGCAACCATTTTTTCTAAAGCTATAAAACCCTATGGAGTCTATCTGACATAATGCAAATTTGTGTATTACAGGGAGTTCTTTTGCGTGAAAGTATTTGAAAGATAATGTTGTTTGTGCCAATACTATTGGGAGGATTCAGGCCACTTGTTATCAAAAGCAAGAGCTTGGCATTTTCCAACTCTTGACTCCTCTTCATGGTCCCCTGGGTGGCTTCCATAAACGCTTTATTTCACTACAGTTTTCTGAGGCCAACTGAACCTCCTTAGGGTTCCAACTTTGCCTGTTCTCTTAGATACCCAGAGGGTTAGTCTGGAAATACGATGATCCATGGCTGAGCTGAGCCTCTAAGCAAGACTGCTCCTGGAGAAAGGAAGCAATATTTCAATTACTGCCCAATCAGCCCTCCCCTTAATTAAAAGTGGGCTGACGTACTAGTAATAGTGGTGGGGGGAAAAATCCATCCCCCAAATAAAGCAGCTGACAAACTTTCACTAGGCCCTGTGGTGAACTTTATTTCCACATGTTCAAAATTGAAAGGTGATTGAAATATCACTTTTAATCAGTAGAACACGTTCCATGGCCACATAATTACAAAAATTGCGTAATTGTTGATATCAAGAAGGTCATCCTTGTAGTCCTGGTCAGAGCTTAGCAAAAGCTGTGCTTTCTTAAATACGCTCTTCTGAGAATAGATGAAGGCAGAGTCTCCAACACCGAGAGGTATTGCAGAAGTACCTGTAAACCAGAAGTGGCACGCTTCAAAGCAGAGAGGACAACGGTTTCCTTCGGATTCCATCATCCAGCTGTCCACCAGACAGGAGAAAGAAGTGGGGCTTGCGTCTCTCAAAGATGCCTTCAAGGGTAGTCTCTGGGTCTCCCCTGGGGATGGCTTTTACCTGCCTCCGTCTGCTGTTCATGTATTCAACGCACATTTATTGACTAATAACCATGTAGCATGGCGGGTATTCATAAGACCAGGAAAAAAAAAAACAACAACAACAAGCAACACATTGGCAAGAATAATGCTATAGTTATCTGCAAAGTATTACAGGAGCAGAGATGAGGAGGGACTAACCTTGTCCAGGAAGACAGAACGCAGAAGAAGTGACATTTGAGCTGGGTTTGCACCAGAGATGACAAATAGGTTCAATCCCGAGTCCCGACTCCGGGCGTCTGACGTGTTGTGTTGGGAAGGTCTGTGCGGCTGGGCTGCGGGACTGGGACAGAGGTACTCTTCCCTATTGACATTTCCTACAGGCCAGTACCTGGGAGTGGGATGGAAGGGCCGTATCCTGCCTCAGTTAGCAGCTTGGCCTCAACCACATCACTGTTCCTCATGTTTGTTTCTGAGAAGCAAGAATTAGATACACACACATTTTCTCCACCATCTTCTCATAATAATCAGTGTTCTTTCTAACATTTTCTATCCTCCTGCGGCCTTCTTCACATAAATAAGTCCAGGAACTCCATGGGTGTTTACTAAGTTCAGTGTCGCCAGCCCTGGATATTGTACATCAGTGACTGTAAACTAGAGTGCTGTTGGCTAAATACGATCCAAAGATATTATACATTTTTCCCTATAAAGGTTTTATTTATTTTTCTCTGTGTGTGAGAAAGAAGGTGGATTTGACACTTTTTTTTAAAGACAGATTTATGGCTTCTCTTCACAACTCAGATAATCTGGCAACAGCATCCCCACATAGGATTTCACAGGGAGATGGGGTGTTCAGGGAAGTCGTCTCCTGAGAAGTAGCACCCAGTGTAAACCCTGTGATTAAACAAAGTCAGTCACGTGAAGATCAAACTCACCTGCAGGGAGCTAGACAGTGCGGATGCTTGGCCTTGCCAGGCATGCAGTCTTTGTCATAATGACTTTGTAGTGCAAAAGCTGCCATAGACAATATTTAGGTGATTGAGTGTGAATTTATTCCAATAAAGCTTTATTTACAAAAACAGTCAGCTGGGCATACATGGCCCATGGGCCAAAGTTTGTCAAACCTTGACTTAGGGGAAGAGTTATCCAGATAAAGAAATCATAAGCTGCAAATCCCTGAGGCAGAAGAAAATCTTGTAAGTTTATGTGAAAGAAAGAAAGATTTCATTCTTTGTCAAGAATAAAATCAGAGGACAGTAGGATATGAGAGAATGTGCTCATCTGTCCCTTAGATTTGGCAACCAAGTGGGAGAGCAGTCATACTGAAATTAACTCTAATGTATACACAATCCTACATATTTTTAGACTTACTTGTCCCAGCACCAACACTCACAGATATCCACGGAATTAATTATTAGTGGATTCAAATGTGTTTTGTTGTGCATTCCATCAGATGTAGTCCAGCCTTTCTAAACATCAACCATGTAATTATCTTCTGTGTCCCTAAGGCAATGCAAAAATGCCTGACTTTCTCTCTGGATTATGATAGTAAAAAAGAATAAATATAGTTTGTGGAAAAATATCTCATATATAAAGGAAGTAATAGATATCATTGAGTCATAGCACATTTTTATAAGGTAGAATTCTCTGAAAAATGTTAAAATATATTTGGAATCGTTTACAACTCTGCCCAGATATTTGGATAACTGAGACATACCAGTTTGTGATAAAGAGTTAATGTGAAAAGGGTGATTTCACTACAGTATTTTTATCTGCCTTAGCAGAGGATGAGAATAAAAGATAACTTAGCAATCATGTAGCCTAGCATTTCCAAAGTCAAGGAATATAGAAAAGCTCTGACAACATGAGTATGAACAGGGCATTAAATATCTTGAATTAAATAGTGAGAACGCCCCTGCCTTTTTAATCCCCTTTTTAAATTATTTTGATTATACTTTGTGAAAAATCTTAGTTTTGTACAGTCATGTTTTAACACTGGCTTATCTCCTTTTTTGCAAAGAGAATTCTGATCTCCAGCTCAGAGCCCTCAGCAGGCGCAGCATCCATGACATTGATTATATTTGGCTTCTTTGTGTCTTCCTAGTTAACTTCTGTGCAGGGCTTGCTCTTCCCCAAACTCTCCACTCTTCTGCATCCTGCCCTGTGTCCTGAATAGACAACATCACTGGGCTTTCAGGCTCTCTGGCTTCCCACTGGGTTAGCTGAACCCTGAGGGGAGGATTGGAGGAAGGAAAGAAAGTATGGTCAAAGCAATTTTCCTCTTGACTTTCTCCATTGGACGTCACCGCAAGCTGGCTCTGTCCCTGGGGTACTGATCTACATGCCTTCTTCTTCTTCCTATTTCTAGTAAGCTTTCTGACTTCCTCCCCCTTGTACTCATAAGGAAGTGTTCCCTATACCCCATCCAAATCTGTTTTACCTGTAAATCCACCCATATGGGGTCCTGTTGAAACCTAAATAGCACAACTTCAATTTATGTTGATTTATGTCACTTACCTATGAACAGCCATGACAGAAATGTTCCTTTTAAAATAAATATTTAAGTTTTCAGAATGATCCACTTTCTTTTTTGAGACAGGATCTCATTGTGTCACCCAGGCTGGAGTGCAGTGGCACAAACACTGCTTGCTGCAGCTTCGACATCTCGGGCTCAAGCCATCCTCCAACTTAAGTCCCCAAAGTGAGGCTACAGGCACGTACCACCACACACAGCTAATTATTTATTTTTTGTAGTTGCAGGGTCTCCCTTTATCACCCAGGCTGGTCTCAAACTCCTGAGCTCAGGCAATCCTCCCACCTAGGCCTCCCAAAGTGCTAGGATTACAGGCATGAGCCACTGCACCTAGTCAGTCCACTTTCTTTTTTTTCTCTCTTTTTCCCTCCCTCCCTCCCTCCATTCCTCCCTCCCTCCTTCCTTCCTTCCTTCCTCTCTCTCTTTCTCTTTCTTTCTTTCTTTCTTTCCTCTTTCTCTCTTTC